>NW_028263391.1:1967281-2267281 GCF_051168715.1 Poecilia mexicana
CTTGTCTTTGTCTGGGCTGGAGCTGTACGGGACAGTCACAGCGGTCTGTGAGGACCAGCTAGGTGAGCCCCCACTGTTGACTGCTGAGGCTCAGAGTGGCAGCAGTATATTTTTGAGTTTGTATACTCCAGTTAACAATTAACTTTAGCAATTTATAATTTGCTATAATAAATGTGATTAATCGTTCCAGCCCTGTACTCACCCTGTTAGTTTAAAACTTCAGCAGCAGTTCATTGGGGAGAGGTTGGGTGTCTGCTATTGCTGCCTTGCTGTTATAGGAAAAGCAACAAGTTGGTCAATATGAATGGGTCTGTTTGTACTGATTTTCTCTGAATAATTCATTTTTCAAGTAGCTATTATACAAACACGTTGCAACATGACGTCCCTCACACCAGATCTTTTAGCTATCGAGTTATCAACATAACTTGATAAATATTAAATGTTTTTGTGGTTTACAAAAGAAAAAGGGACGCAGTGCTTTGCTACTAATTATCAGCACTACAATTAGATAACAAGATCCCAGGGTATCAAGTTTCACAGCCATAGCTGCTGGATGGACGTCTTCTTGCCCTCCAGCATTGTGCTCATGCGCAAAATTTCCGGATGTAAACAGTAACATGCTATGGTCCTATAGGTAAAGGTAATTTTATTTATATAGCACATTTTCAGCAACAAGGCAATACAAAGTGCTGTAGAGGTACCGAATATTTTGACTGCAGTCCCGACTCATTTCTCCAATCATCAGTCCTTCAGTTAGTTGCTGTAAGACGGCCCACACTCGTCCTTGTAAACTCCACTTACTGAGAAACGAGGCAAATTATAGTTATGACAAAGGTGGGCCCTGTTTCATACCAAAGTTAGCACTAGCATGTAGCATTACTCTAAGTACTGTAGCTGTTGGCTTCATTTAAAACTAATTATTTTTACCTAAGTGTTTCCACTAAACGTTGTGTCCCTTTGTCCCAATGCAGGTAAAGCTGTGAAGGAGGCAGAGGCAAACCTCCGTCGCCAGCGCAGAATTTTCCGCTCTCAGGTCATGAAGTACATCGTCCCAGGAGCGCGGGTCGTTCGTGGTATCGACTGGAAGTGGCGGGAGCAGGACGGAAATCCGCCAGGAGAGGGCACTGTCACAGGAGAGGCTCACAATGGTGAGTTGGTGTCCGTTTGACCGAAAGCTAGAAGAACATGCTCTCATTTCCAAACTCTCTCTCTAGACTGCAGGATCGGCCATTTTTGTCTGAAAGGTTGTTGTTGAGGAGTGGCCATGTGCCATCAGTCGTATCTGTCCTGAGGAGTGAATGTGGGCAGATGTTTACCCCAGTAAACACATGAACTCGTTTCCTTTCCTGCACTGGTTTCGTTCCAGCTTTCTCCTCAAACATCCTGTTTCCAGTCTGCCTCCAGCCAGTGTCTGGTTTATTCCTCTTTAATCAACCAGCTGGAGAGAAATTATTCTGAAAACATTTTCTCCTCATTCCCTACCTGCATTACCTTCAACAAGTCTGATGCCAGAGATTGGCTTGTCTTTTTTTCTCTGCTATTGCCTAATGTTGACAGACATTCACTAGTCTCTTTTTTTTCCCAGATATTAGGCATTGGGATCCTTTGTTTTCTCAGGTCAGAGCAGAAACAGCAGCAGTCTGCAATCATTTTCCAAAGTGTTGCATAGAGAATTTACTTCTTCTGAGTCTCTGACTGTATTTAGGGACAGACAGATTGATTTTAAAGTCGACTAGAACTTAGAACAGCTCAAAACGCATTTGGCCACATTGTAAGCCATAAAACTGGTATTATTGGTCTTATGACAGGACCTCTGATCTCAACATATACTGGGATGATGAGAACTTCTCTTGCCTCTGTGTGCTCTTCCATTTGTTCCACATCTCATATTTTTAGCACCATAAATGGGTTCACTACTGTTTGATTGTATTTTCTCTCTTTTTGCTGTAATGATTTATTGTATATTTTTCCCCTGTTTTTATTTTCTGTTTTTGTATCTGTCACATTGTTTTCTAGTCACTCCACTAGTGATAGAAGCCTTTTTTTATAATCCACAACATAATCAGAGCAACAAAATGTTTTATCAGGGCAAACTATTTCTATGTTGGGTGTTAGATTCTAAGCTAAAGCCCAAACAGAAATAAAACACTTTCAGAAAAAAACAAAATTGCTTTAGATACTTTTTGTGTCAGAGTAGAAAATATATTAAAGTAGATTGTAGATTATTTTATGAAGTCATTTTTCTAAAAATCAATTAATTACATAAAAAAATGGCCCATTCTGCAGATTTTTCATTAGAGCACTAAAGGCTTTTTATACAGTGTTAAAAATGTCTAAAAAGATGCAAACAAATGTTCTTTTTAAATGAGAAAATAAACACGTAATTACCTAAAATGTAATATCTGTATTCCTTTGTGAGCACTTAGTTATTTTAGCAAAGGATTCATCAACAGCTGAAAAAAACCTATGACAAATGCAGTGTACGGCTGATATGTTGACTATTTTTATGATTAATAATTTGATAGCAAAAATGCGTACTATGAGATTTTTAAAGTAGTTTTTCACAGAATTCAAACCAGATGAAGCTATATCATTTATCATGTTTAGAAAGGGAAACGATGCAGTAATAAATGCACAAGTAATAATCTATTCCCTGGTCCTAAAAAGACTGTTTGGATGTTTTTGTTGGCATACATCTGTTAAGTCAGATAAATGTGACCCACAAATATAAATAAAAACCTGCTGCTTCTTTAGCAGATGTTCTGACTCATTTATTTTTGAACTTATTTAACAAAACCTGCCTTAAAAATGTAGCAGGCCTGTCGCAATAAGCAATTAATTAAGTTTAAATAAATTTTAATGAGCAATAAAATTAATCGCCCAGTTAATTGCTGGATGATAAATTGTCCCAGAAGTTATTGCGATAAATGATAATGTTGTTGTTTTGAGACCATATTGAAGTAATATAATAATGCAGAATAATGCATAATAACACATTCTCAAAGAGCAATACACTTTCAATTCTAATGAACATATAACTCTGGAACTGGAAGGTATTTTAAATATTCAAAATAATTAAACAAGCACAACAAATAAAATTAATATTGAAGTCTGTGTAAACAAAATTGTTCTTAAAAAAAAGGGCTAGTTGAGACCAAAGCACCAGACTGAAGACTTTTGTTGTCCAGTTTTTGGTAGAAAGAGAGAAAAACTATACATCATGGAAATGGCTATTACTGATGTCAGTTTAATGGATCATAAGATTAATTGATGGATTTCTTATTGTGACAGGCCTGGTAGCAGGTTTTCTAAGGCTCTGCCCATCATGCTGCTTCAACCAGTCATGAATCAAATCAGTAACCAGCTGGGAAGTCTGACCAAATCACTCCTCCAATAAATAAACATAGCCCTGAGTGTACCTGCAGGATGTTGTTGTTTGACATGTGCAGCTAGGCTGGAAGTAATATTCTGTCACTGTGTGGAGCTGTTAGGACTGTAAGCTGCTTGTCCGCTGTCTGCCTTCCTCTGCCGCTCTCGCCCTGTTTCCCTCTCTGCCGCCTCTCTGACATCCATCTGTCCGTCTCCCTCCTATCTCTCTGTCCATCCAGGCTGGATTGATGTAACCTGGGATGCTAGCGGATGCTCTAACTCTTACCGTATGGGCGCTGAAGGGAAGTTTGACCTCAAGCTTGCTCCAGGGTATGACCCTGAGTCGGCTGCCACAGCGCCAACACCCAAACCTGTCTCATCCACTGTTTCAGGTCCCGCCTCATCCACGGTGGGACCCTCTGTGACATCAACAGCTGTTGGCGGAACCACCACCACGTCGGCGTCGTTGTCCTCAACCTCGTCGTCTTCCCAGCAGCCCTCCTGGAGCAGCCTGGTGAAAAATAACTGTCCCGACAAAAGCGGGGCCAGCTCCTCCAGCAGGAAGGGCAGCAGCAGCTCCGTCTGCAGCGTGGCCTCGTCCTCTGACATCAGCCTCAGCTCCTCCGCCGGGATGCCCGGCGGCGGGGCCCTGCAGCTGGAGAGGAGAGCGGAGGGCCTGCTGCTGGACCAAGGCGCGGGGCCTGGAGGGGTCACCGGAGGCGGCCTGGGCTGTGACGGCCACCAACAGGAGCCCATCGTGGTTTTGTCCTCCGCCACAGAGGCCGGATGCGGGTCGGGGTCCAGCTCCGGCACGCTCACCGCCGACACGTCTGTGACCGGAGACGAGCACCACTCACCCACCGCAGCGGCAGCCGGCACCGACCCGGCCACGGCCATCTCTATGGGTCTGGTGAGCGTGAGCTCCCCTGACGTCAGCTCTGTGTCTGAGTCTTCCAGCAAAGACACGCACTCCCAGAGGCCGCTGTGCTCCGCCACCAACACGCGCCTGTCGGTCAGCTCCCTGCTGGCCGCCGGGGCCCCAATGAGTTCCAGCGCCAGCGTCCCCAATCTGTCGTCGCGGGAGGCCAGCCTCATGGAGTCCTTCGTCCGCCGTGCGCCCAACATGTCCCGCACCAACGCCACCAACAACATGAACCTGAGCCGCAGCAGCAGCGACAACAACACAAACACCCTGGGCCGCAATGTCATGAGTGCCGCAAGTGAGTACCGCACTGCTAGCATGCTAATGCTACAGGAATGAGGCACCACTTCAACACTGTAGCGCAACCAACAAAACTAGTACTCAATAGGGCTGCACCATGTTGGGAAGTCTTTCAGTGTCAATAAGATTGGTAAATATTTCTGTGATGATATCAAGCACAATATGTGCTTATCTTCTTTTCACGGTTTCTCAAATTAATTTCAATTCAGTTTATTTCTGTAGCGCCACTTTGCAATAAATGTCATCTCAAAGCACTTTACAAATTCCAGTCTGTAGGTTGAGCTTTAGCTGCTCAACCTCTAAGCAAGATAGGTGGCATCAATTAGCTAACTCACTTTTTGACTACCTAGCAACAATCTGTTGAGTAACTTGTGTTACCTAGCAACAACTTGTTGAGTACCTAGCGCATATTGAGTGAAAACTGTGGCTAAAACAGGAAATGAAACCCCAAATGTCAGCTGAGGCAATATTTCAGATTTTTAAAACAAAAACTAATCAGTAATTAGTTGAATGCTGATAGATTTGATCCGGTGTGACGTGATGAAGCAGGAAACCCTGAACATGTCTGTGCTTTTCCCACACCAAGACTATTTTATGCATTTAAAACAAAACTCTCATAAGACCTGGAGCCTGAGGTTGTTTGTGGTGGAAACGTTTAGGTGTGAGGAAAGGAAAGTGTTGCTGTAGTTAAAACGTTTCTCCAGGCACTATGCTGAGTTCTGAACACTTGTGCTCCATATTAGGCTGTTTGACGTGTCCAAGGGGAACATTTGAGACAAAAAACAAACCATAATTGTTGAGTTATTTAGAAAAGAGCATGAGTTCCCTTCCTTCAGACGTCCAGTGTGTGTGTGTGTGTGTGTGCTGGCAGCTGACTCCACCATAACCAACCTGTGTACTGCTGTGTCTCCGGTTTCAGACTAACTGCAACTTGTTTTTGTTTGTTTGCAGCTTCTCCTCTCATGGGCGCTCAGAGCTTTCCTAACCTCACCACCACTGGCACCACCTCCACAGTTACCATGTCAACTTCCATAGTAACCAGTGGCAATAACGTAGCCACAGCCACAACGGGGCTTTCAGTTGGCCAGTTGCTAAGTAACACTCTGACAACAAGCCTGACGTCCACATCCAGTGAGAGTGACACAGGACAGGAAGCTGAGTTCTCTCTCTATGGTCAGTGCCCCCCCCCGCCCCTCCCACCACCACACGCGCGTGCGCGCACACACACACACAACATCATGTAACTGAACATCATGTAACAGCATGTTTGACCTGTTACAGCTGCTTGGCTGCCTAACTTAACTCTAGTTCCAACTAGAGATCCACTGATCCGATACTAATATCTGTATTGATTCTGATATTTTTTAAAAATCTAGATGTGGTATTGGTTACAATGTGCCCGATTCATAGGGGCAGATCTATTTAGTCTAATTCTATGCTTTTTGCTCTAAGTGATGTCATTATTTATTTTACATTATATTCAAATTCCTCTATAATTGCACTTTCTGAACCATTTGAAAGAATGTTTTAGTTTATTTTTACATGTTTGAACAAATAGTCAACCTGTTGTTTTTATCAGTTACAGTTTATTTATTATTTATTTTCCATTGGCTGTTCTACTTTTAATTACTCTTTTCCATGTTTGACCAAGCTCGTGAAGCTATTAGTGTATTTCAGTGAGCTGTACTGGTGCAGAGTTGGCAAATAAATTTGTAATTCAGTGCATTTAGGTCTGTTAAAAAAAGTTTTAAGTCAGCTATTTTTCTGTATTGGTGTGGTCCTATGCTAAACCTCAGATATTGATATCGGAAGTGAAAAGAAGTGGATCGGTGCATTTCTAGTTCCAACTGTTCTCATTTTAGAAACAAGCCTGTCGTAGTTTAGTGAGTCTGATCTTAAAACCTGAATTCCTGGGTTAACATGGAAGGTTGAACTGGTCTAAGACGGTTCATGTTGGTTTATCCCATGGAGTTAAAGTCTAACACAAGATTTGCTCAAATCTACAAACTAACTACAAGCTAATCGCTGCAGAGCAGCAGGAAGCGCCATCAGAGGGAATGAGATGCTGCATGTTCAGTATTCCCTGCAAGGAGCTTTTGTTGTGGTTTGGGTAGAGATGATGTGAATGAAGCCATGCCTGTGCTACGTTACACATGCAACAAGAACAGATCCAATGTGCCGGAGCAGCCGGCGCTCCGTGGGAGCTCTGCATGGTTTGAAGTTCTGTCCACACACTCAGCCAGAACCTGGAGTCATACATGTTCTGCAAGAAGCCAAACCCAAGATGCATTCTCAGAACAGGTTGGAGTTTTTAGCTCTGCTTGATGTTTAGCAGCCGGCTGGCCTTTGGCACAGGCGGAGTCACCATCAGGATCAGGGAGGGTCTTCACTCTGTCCTCCAGCTGGAATCATGTCAGCTGTGTTTCTGTCAACCTGCAGACTTCCTGGACAGTTGCCGTGCCAACACACTGCTAGCAGAGCTGGACGATGAGGAGGACCTCCCTGAGCCCGACGATGATGACGACGAAAACGAAGATGACAATCAGGAGGACCAGGAGTATGAGGAGGTCCTGGTATGTAAAATAAGTTCTGTTCGTGGTGTCGTTGGGTCTGACTCTGTCCTGTAGTAGTTTTGTTTTTGCTGCTGCTGTGTTGATGTCAGACTGTGGATCAAATGTATATTCTGTTGTAGGAGGAGGAAGAGTATGAGACGAAAGGAGGACGCAGGAGAACGTGGGACGATGATTTTGTCCTCAAAAGGCAATTTTCTGCTTTGGTCCCTGCGTTTGACCCCCGACCTGGAAGAACTAATGTCCAACAGACCACCGACCTGGAGATCCCCTCCCCTGGTACGGTGCTACAGATCTACCAGCAAATCTAAACCTAGTGTTAAGGAAGAAATATTCTAAAATAGGTTAACTTTGGAAAAAAGTTTGGCTCTCTCTTCCTCTGGATCCCAGGTCCTCTCGGCGGGCCACGTGTAGCCACAAGGAAAACAACAATGCGTGTTGACGTCACAGAATTACAGAGTTTAATCCAATATAAGACAATGCATAAACTTAGAAGTAAGACAATGCACAAACTTACACCAGAAACTGCAGAACAACGGAGACATACATTCATTTACCTGACATAAATGGAAAGAAGAAGAAAAGAAAAGCAAAGACGTGCAAAGACATCTTTGGAGAATTGCAAGAGCAAATCTGATCTGTTACTTCTGTGTAGAAAGTTTTATCTTCTTGTATTTAATTTATTCAAATAAGGCGTATCTTTGCTCATCCAACCAGGAGCTGTCTCTGACCCTTTGTCTCAAGCCTAAAACCCCTGCCGTGTTTACGGCCTTTCACAGATGAGTGTGAAAAGCTACAACTTCTACTGTATTGTTTTCCCACAGACAAAAGGCAGTTCAAACGATCCTAGCAAACCATCTGCTGTAACTACAAGTAAAATAAAGGTCAATAGGGCAGAATACATTACTAATTTCAAAACCACAATTAGGGCATTTGAATCAAGACATGTTAGGTTTTAAAACTAGATTATTTTAAATTTATTTTCTCAACACTAGCTAGAATTTTTCATCCAACTAACTTTAAGTTTAGTAAATACAAAAACAAAAATGAATTGCAAATAAGTAAAATGATCATAGCTGTTTGGTAACCGTATTGAAATGAGTCAAAGTGAAGAATTTAAAAAGCAGTACTGGTTCTGTTAACTGGAACATATGATACATCTATTCTTTTGGGTTCTGTATCTCTAAGATCATGTCAGTCTGTGTTGAATGCAGAGAAATGAATTTTTGACTGGAGCTGGTTCTGTTTTGGTGCAGGAACGCCTCGGTCTGAGGCCCGGGAGGAGGTGGAGTGTGCTCCTTCTCCTCACCTCGCTCTGACTCTGAAGGTTAGTCATGAATACGAGTAACCAGCTACATTTACTCACATTTACTGTAGTAACTTTTTGGAAAAAAATGTACTTTAGGAGTATTTTTATTGTGCTGTATTTTCTACTTTTCCTTTTGCAATTATGAAGTATCATTACTCTTGAGTAAAATTCTCTTCCCACCTCTTCACGATCTTCAATGTTCTGTTAGCTTTCTGTAGTCGTGGTGGGACTCTATTAAAATGTTAATATAGTTAATTGCAGGATCTGTAATAAATTACTCAATTTTTATTTGAAAACCATGTATTGACAATATAAGCAACATTTTCAATTAACACCTATTTTTGGGACATCTTAAATCGATTCTGAATGGTAGTAAATGTGAATTGGGATTCTTAAATGTGTGTGTGTGTGTGTGTGTGTGTGTGTGTGTGTGTGTGTGTGTGTGTGTGTGTGTGTGTGTGTGTGTGTGTCCAGGTTCCCGGTCTTGGTACAACTAGAGAGGTTGAGCTTCCTCTGTCCAGCTACAAGCTGACCATCTTCTACTACGTGCAGCGGCTTCTGCAGCTCTCCTGCAACGGCTCTGTGAAGACGGATAAGCTGCGGCGCATCTGGGAGCCCACCTACACGTAAGAGAGGAGACCCCCAGAACCTTCACGTGTTCACACTTTACATGTTTCAGTCTTCGCTGTGTTCCCCTGCAGGATAATGTACCGGGAGCTGAAAGACTCTGATAAAGAGAAGGACAGCGGGAAGATGGCAAGTCCGACTCTTCCCTTTACGCTTTGGACAGAATTGGAACCGTAAACCAGGAAGTCTGTTTCTATCTGCAGGAATTCTTGGACCAGAGCACGGGGGTCGGAGGTCGCTGCGGGGGGCTCAGTCCGAGCTCACTGTCGGTCAGTCAGAGCAGTGAGATCCTGGGCTGGGTCAGGGAGGCAGCGCAGGCCAAGGCCGGCTGCAGCCAGAACGCATGCGGCATGGAGGACGTCCTGCAGCTGCTGCGCATCCTGTACATCATCGGGAGCGACTCGGTGTCCAACGCGCGCACGCTGCAGGAAGGTACGACGGCCACACACTCACACCTCCCTGCTGGACGGATCATTTCATCCTTTATCACAGTTTTGCATTTCAATCATGTGAAATGAGCTGACTAATTCTAAACTGTGGAGGAGTTTTATAAAGACAACGAAAAGCTAGAACAGGTTTCAGTTTTGGAACATTAATATTCTGATTGTGCATTTTCACCTGTTCCTCATATGTTTTTTTTTGTTTGTTTTATTTTGTTTTTTTTGCCTGTATTTCCAGATGTTGAGGAGCTGCAGTTCAACGCATCACCAGAGGAGTTCACCAGCAAGAAGATCACCACCAAGATCCTCCAGCAGATTGAGGTCAGCTTCTCTTCTGGGATTATTTATGTAAATGTACTAAATGTTTGTGAGATTAACTTTAAATGTTAATTTGTCCCCCTTTTATGTTATAGTTCTATAGAACATTAATGTGTTATTAATCATTCTGTATCTGTCATAATGCTGCTCAGGGCTTGAGCAGCTCTGTAGCAAACTCCAAGTGAAGCTAAGCTAACTGAATGCTATCGCTGTTTTGTTGCCAGGAGCCTCTGGCTGTGGCCAGCGGAGCACTGCCTGACTGGTGTGAGCAGCTCACGTCCAAATGTCCCTTCCTCATCCCCTTTGAGACCAGACAGCTGTACTTCACCTGCACTGCTTTTGGAGCGTCCAGGTGAGTCTGACAGGTGCCATAGCAACCACCAGGAGAGCCACCAGCAACCTGGGGGCAGCAGGACCAGATCTGCTTGCCCTGAAACTAATGCCTAGAAATGAAAAACATTACATCCAGTGTGACTGGGTTCTATCCTCTCCATGGCCTGACCTCTGACCCCCGTGCTCCCACAGGGCCATCGTGTGGCTCCAGAACCGGCGCGAGGCGACCATGGAGCGATCCCGGCCGTCCACCACGGTGAGGCGGGACGACCCTGGAGAGTTCAGGGTGGGCCGGCTCAAACACGAGAGGGTCAAAGTCCCCAGAGGAGAAGCCATGATGGAGTGGGCGGAGTCAGTCATGCAGATCCACGCCGATAGGAAGTCCGTGCTGGAGGTGGGAGAGGAAGTGAACTTTTTGGAAGCTCTGTCTCATCTGTGCTGTGACTATCTTCTGAAGCTGAATTGTGTGTGTGTGTGTGTGTTTGTGTGTGTGTGTGTGTGTGTGTGTGTGTCTCTCTCTCTCTCTCTTCAGGTGGAGTTCCAGGGTGAAGAGGGAACCGGTCTGGGTCCCACCTTGGAGTTCTATGCTCTGGTGGCTGCAGAGTTCCAGAGAACGTCTCTGGGTATCTGGCTGTGTGACGACGATTTCCCTGACGACGAGTCCCGACAGGTCAATCACCTCGCAATCGCTGACCAATGAGCTCATGAGAAACTGCTAAGAGGCTGTGAAGTAGAGTTCTATCACAGTCTGAGGCCCATCTCATCATTCTGTGTCATGATGTGCGACACTGACAGAACAAACTGCTCTGCACATACTTCAGGGTTCTATAACAATAATAGATGATGCATTTTATTTATAGAATATGTAATAGATGTTTTATTGAAATGACTAGAATGTTCTATAAACTTTAGGAAAAAAATATTCATTATGGAATTTTTCAATAACAAATTAGTTGGAATCTGATTTCAGACAAAGTATTAGAGCCATGGTAATAATAAGATAAGAATAAAGTCATAATGTTATGAGAATAAAGTCATATTATGAGAACAGTCAGCATATTACGACTTTATTCTCAGAATATTATGAGTTTATTCTCATAATGATTTACTCTCATGACATTATAACTCACCAAATTAATCAATGATTTTTTTTAAACAAACAGCATCAGTGATACCAGTCCTGTATATTTCCTTAGCTTCAGGTTGATGCATAAATTCCCAGAATCACAAACAGGAAATCAGTTGTGCGTTTTTGAGCTCCTCCATATTTAATAGAAGGATGTAACATGTTAATCAGTAGAACTGGAGGTGTGAGGAGGATGCACCAGGTTTCTGATGAGTATTCACCCAGCGAACAGGAACCAGGGCAATGCTTTGTTGTGGTTGATTTGCACCAGTTTGACCTCCGTCTCCATGGCGACACTGCTGACCTTGTGTGTTCCTCTGTCTCCTGTAGGTGGACCTGGGCGGCGGTCTGAAGCCGCCCGGTTTCTACGTGCAGCGCTCCTGCGGCCTGTTCCCCGCTCCGTTCCCGCAGGACAGTGAGGAGCTGGAGCGCATCACCAAGCTCTTCCACTTCCTGGGGATTTTCCTGGCCAAGTGCATCCAGGACAACCGGCTGGTGGACCTGCCCGTGTCTCAGCCCTTCTTCAAGCTGCTCTGCATGGGCGACATCAAGTCCAACATGAGCAAGCTGCTGTACCAGTCGCGCGGCTCGCCACCGGGCCACGGCCCTGAGCGCGCCCACCTGCAGGCGCTGCTGTCTGAGGTGCAGTCGGAGGCGTCCACCGAGGAGAGCCAAGAGACGTACTCTGTGGGCAGCTTCGACGAGGACTCAAAGTCCGAGTTCATCATGGACCCGCCCAAGCGGAAGCTGCCCGCCTGGTACCACGGCATCCTGACCTGGGATGACTTCCAGCTGGTCAACCCACACAGGTCAGCAGGTCATTGGGTTCAGAGTTTCCTTCTTTAATTTGGTTGTGAAAACATTGACTCATTTGGAAAATGATTCCCCCCCTTCTAGAGCAACCTTCCTAAAAGAGGTGAAGGAGCTGGCTGTGAAGAGGAGACAGATCCTGGGCAGCAAGAGTCTGTCTGAGGACGAGAAGAACACCAGACTGCAGGACCTGATGCTGAGGAACCCCATGGGCTCCGGACCCCCACTCAGCATCGAGGACCTCGGGTAAAATCCTCTGAGACTCAGCTTGACCTGCTGCTGAGAAGAGCCGAGTCAGCTCTTCTGTTTGGAGCAGTAACATAGTCAGGATTTTACCCAGAATACCTGCTGAACCCCGGAGTCGATACCTGAACACGAGAAAAAAGACAAACACAAACAATACAAATTAAACAAATATCACACTTTTGCACTTCAATTAAATCCTAATTAATTAATCACAATGGATCTTCAAACAAAGTAATGCCAGCCCAAGGCATAAATGAACCAAGCAGCTGCTTAGGGCCATAAATGCTAACATTTTAACACAGAGTTTAATCTTTGTGTTGGAGCTCAGTTTGTTCACAAATTCACTTCAGCAAATAATAAAAAATTATGACTGACTGCTGTTAAACTACCTCTACTTATTAAGTCTTAATAGAATGGGGGCCCGTCATATTCTGCTCAAGGGTCCATGAAATCTTGAGCCAGCCCTGATCACATTTCAAAATAAATAAAATGAAAATTACCAAAACAGATAATTAACTGTCTGCTTAATTAAATATTCTCAATGTGCAAAATTGAAGCATTCCTTGTACTAAGTTTTTGTTGTTTTGTAATATCTGCAGCTTGCCACAGTATTTTGATTGGCTGGTTGTTATTTATGTGAATGCAGCATTTTCCATTCATTGGCAGCCAATGCCTGGAAAATGCTGCATTGAGTGAGTGTGTGAGCCTTAAACACACATGCTCAACGGGAACCGTTAAAAACACAACTATATGTTAAATCATATTTGTGGCTCATGTTGAGCAAGCAGAGCAAACATTTTCTTTTTAAACTTGACGCCTACCTCAGTGCAGGATCCTCCCAAGAAACATGATCCCTCACAGATTGTTCCTATACATGCTGGAGTATTAAAAAGGAAAAGGGACACAGCCTCAGCAGTCTGTAAAAGTTTCCTAATGCTGTATTAAAATGAAGATACTGTATAGAAATAATAAGTACAGTATTTTTGCACCTGCTGCTGTTCTAAATGTGACCTGATGACTTGACATTTCTGTTTTCAGGTTAAACTTTCAATTCTGTCCATCATCAAAGGTTCACGGCTTCTCTGCAGTAGACCTGAAATCAAATGGAGATGACGAGGTAACAGCACACATCCACCCAGCTGCTGCTCCGGTCACAGGATGGACTGTGTGTGTGCGTGCGTGCGTGCGTGCGTGCGTGCGCGTGTGTGTCACTAAACCTTCTTTCCTTTTTGTGTGTGTGATTGTGTGAGGACAGATGGTGACTGTGGAGAATGCAGAGGAGTACGTGGAGCTGATGTTTGATTTCTGTATGCACACTGGCATCCAGAAACAGTTGGAGGCCTTCAAAGGTGAACACACACATCACAACTACACAAAGCTGGAGCTCACTTACAGCTCAGACACCACTGAAAGTAATGGAATTATTATTTTCATTCCAAGCACTCACCAAAACCTGCATAGTACCCACAATCACAGATGAACCGTATCTTTGGGACACCAAATTGTTGAGATGTTTATTATTATAAGTAGGGCTGAAACAATTAATTGGATTAATAGTGATTAATTGATTAATTTAGTAATTGATTCGTTCTTAACTGGAGCATTCCCGTTTCAAAAGGCCATTTGCTAAAAGAACAACACAGAGCAGTTAGTAAGACAAAACTCGACAAAAAAAGGCTCATTCTACACATTTTATTTTATTTAACCACTGAAGCCTTTTTATACAATATTAGATATACATTGAGGTGCAAATGTACAATTAATTCAAGTCATAAATAAATTTAAGTAAGAAAATAAACATTTTGTTACCTGAAAGACAATAACAGCACACCTGTAGTGAATGCTCCATCATTTGTAAAGGATGCATCTGCAGCTAACAAATACAGTTAATAATTGGAGAACAAAAGGTGCTTCATAGTTTATGTTTTCAGCATTTGAGTCGGGTGAAGCTAAAACTAAGGAGTTCTAGGTAGAATAGATTTAAAAAGGTTTTTGTTTTCACTCTTAAGTGCAAAATGAATAGATATTTTTGTAGTATTTTTAGAGTCTGGGTTACTAAATGAGTTGATAATTAGAATAAGGGTGGATGTGACTGAACAGTGTGGGCTCACCCTGTCTGCTCTCCTCAGAGGGATTTAATCAGGTGTTTCCCATGGAGAAGCTGAGCTCCTTTAGCCATAAGGAAGTGCAGATGGTCCTCTGTGGTAACCAGTCTCCTTCCTGGAATGCTGATGACATCATCAACTACACTGAACCAAAGCTTGGTTACACCAGAGACAGGTGTGAGAGCAGACACACACACACACACACACACACACAGGGTTGATGTTTGAGGCTAAAAACTGATCCTAACTGTTACATTGTGTCTGCTCCTCTTCAGTCCTGGCTTTCAGCGCTTTGTCAGGGTTTTATGTGGAATGTCGTCTGATGAGAGGAAAGCCTTCCTGCAGTTCACCACCGGCTGCTCCACGCTGCCCCCTGGTGGCCTGGCCAACCTTCACCCACGCCTCACCGTAGTCAGAAAGGTAGGTTCAGATCTTCTGGCATCTTTAAAAGTCTGACTGTGAGCTGATTGGCTGCTGTTCCTGTCTTGCCCCGCCCCCTCCAGGTGGATGCAACAGACTCCAGCTATCCATCAGTAAACACTTGTGTTCACTACCTGAAGCTCCCAGAGTATTCATCTGAAGACATCATGAGGGAGCGTTTGTTAGCTGCCACTATGGAAAAGGGCTTTCACCTGAACTGACCTCCAAGCGTCGCCACGGTTACACTGAGCATGCGCCCAAGCCATCTGTCCGTGTTGCCAGAACATCCAGCCGCGTGACTGTCAGACACACAGAGGCTCGCAGCGCAGGATTTTGACTGAACATCTCCATCCTACACGTTTCACGCTTCCCTCCTGACAACCACGTCAGCATCCAGGGCCAAGGCTGCAGGCTGGTGTGTGTGAGAGTGTGTGTGTTCGCGTTCGCACACATGTCCCCTCCTCTCCTCCGTTCAGTTCAGTGCCTGGTTCCACTTAGTTTTCAGTTTCTCCATTAGAGGTTCAGGCTCATTTCTCGTTTTCATCTTTTTAGTTTTTCTTCCTTTCCTTTCAGCTTGTGTGTGTGTGTGCGCGCGTGTGTGTGAGAGCATCAGTTTGGTTTGTTTCAGACCTGATGAAAAGGTCAGAGTTCAGTTTTTGGTGTTTCCTCTCTGATTAAGCTAAAGAGAAAAAAACACTGATTGTGTTTGATGCACATCTAAAAAAAAACTCTGCTCCCTGTATTTTCTTTGTATATTGTAAACATTTATTTAACTGAAGTACTGAAGTTGCAGTTTCAGGTAAACAAATATTTTCAAATGTGTATGCTCCAAAAGATAATCAATAAATTGTTTGCAAAGTATGAAGTAAAGATTTAGTTGTGTGGTTTGTAGAATTTTTTTTTCTTTTAGCGTCTTAGAAACAGAAAATCCCATAAATGGCTTTTTGATTTAGTAACTATTGAATTCAACAGGTGAGATCAAGCTCCGCCCACCAAGCAGTAAAATGACTAATTAGAGAAGCAGCCAAGAGGTTCATGATAACTCTGGAGGAGCTGCACAGATCTACAGGTGCTCTCCACAGATGTGACATTTTTATGGAACGGCATCAAATAGAAAACTGTTGAAGCAGCTGTGAGGACTCCATCTCCCAGATTCCCAAGGTTCATTTCAGGGACAGGTAAAATTTAGAAGTTGCTCTGCTGTAGATCTGAAGAGCTGTGAATGGCACAAAAATGCCTTAAAGGGGCAGTATTTATTTTCAAGGCACATGGTGCCATTATAAAGCACAATCAAGTAACTGTTTAAATATAAATCACTTAAAAGAAATATGACTTCGTAATTTAACTCCTTGAAATTGGGCCTCTGTCTCTTTAAAAACTCCTGCTCTTTCTGAAACTCCGCCTTCAGGAAGTCGTCACAGCATGGCTCCTCTATTGACCTTTTAACAATGTTGCACTGAGGGGTAGCTCTATTTTTTAATGCTTTATCTTATTTATCCAGTATTGACGTTCGGTACTTTGTTTTAGCTGTAGCTGATGTTAAAGCGTTTATAAATAAAGTTGATGAGCTCTGCAGTTCCACCAGACTTTCGCTAATTGCTGCTGGCTAATCTGAAGGAGCTGAGTGGGATCAAATGAACAATTAGAAGCTCTGCAGAGATCAGGAGGTGAACAGATGTGTTGGAGCAGAAACATTTCTTTAACAAGCCCCTAGGGATTGGACTAGGACACCCCCGATTGAGAGTGATTGTGCACCAAAAAAAACGCTCAAACACAGAAATAACAAAATGAGGTTTCACCATGTATTATCAGCTGTCTGAGCCACAAACATTATTACTTCACATTACACACAGTTGCAACCTGTCAGCAGTATTCTGTACTGTTAAGTGTTGGTGTGAGATGCACACACTGGTACATTAGCGCCTCATGGAGACTTGGCAGCAGTTTGCTCTACAAACACTAGGGGTGCACCGATTGCAGTTTTCTGGCCAATCGCTGATCTTCAAAATACCTGACCTGCCAATTCTGAATTTTGTTAAATATGGTGGCAAAGTTGCTAAGTTGGCAACAATGGAGTGACTGTTGTCAACTGCACAGATGCAGATGTGACCAGGTGACCCGGTGGGCGGTCTGTCAGGGTAGCTTCAGACCTTTGCAGTGGAAGATAAGATCGGTTTCACCTGTGAGTTTCGGTTGATCACCCAACATTAAGGAAACCAAGACCGATTTACCAGCACACCCCTAACAAACACCAGTCCAATATTTCCCAGAGTGCTCCAATAGTCTGCTTCGTTCACCCATCCGCCATTTTGTCGATGGCGGTGAGTGGAGCAAGGATGCGGCTCTTGTTCGTTTCCACGATGTGGCCGTTCTGGATCATCTCGTCCAGGATGATGTGAACAGAGTCCAGATTAAACATGATCTGACCACATTTCAAGGTCAAGGAGAAACCAGCAGGCAGCAGACAAGATGGTGTAACTTGTCACTTTTTTCACAGTCTCTCACTGTGAAAAAAGTGAGACAGACTGCCAAGGCAAATGAGAGCTTCAACAAATATGTAAAAAAAAAATTTTTATAAAGGTCTTATACTGCAGCTTTAGTGAATAAAATCATCTTTGAAAACTAGATTTTTATGTTTGCCGGATAGTAAAATTGGTTGGATGATAGGAAACATTTTAATGCAACAAAAAAGGCAAAAGCAGAAGAAGACTAATGCAGAAAATACTTTTTCACAGTACAGTTCATACATATATATTAAATTTCAAAACTATTCTGGACCTACAAATAGAACCTAATGAGCTCAGAGCTGGGAACCTGCCATCATAAAGGATACATCCAGTTCACTCTGCGGACAGACAAAAACAGACAGTTAGAGATATCCTGCAGCCATCTGAAGATTTTCAGCACTGATGAACTCACCACACGGCTGAAGTATTTATCTAAAACCTCCACAAAGTTCTGGATCAGCTCGTAGATGGACAACTCATTCTGCGGGAGGATTCCAGGAAGCACGAATTAGAGAAGCAGGAAAACAATCTGAGCGTTGTTGTCAGATTCTGAAGACTTACCTCGCTGTCCGACACCCCCACCACAACGTACAGCGCCGCATACTGGCGGTAAACCAGCTTAAAGTCTTTATACTCCACAAACGAACACTGGAAAGAGGCAGACATACTGTAAGCACATCCTGCGCACAGAAGACTTGAGATGTTTACATTCAACCATCATCTGTGATTTTATTGATGTAATTGCAGAATCCTTCCACACAGGGTGGAAAGATTCTGCATCAATCAGCTTCTAAAAATAATAATTCGGTGTGAATCAACAGGGTTAAAACTATACATGCAGGTACAAGTATATAAATGCATCCTCAGTAATATTTTGATTTTTTGTTTGTTTGTTTGTTTTTGGTAAATCTCCAGTGGAACATTTAAGTAAAGTATTGTCCAGCCAGGTCAGGCCTGATTGGCTAAAAACAGAGACCTGATTTTGTTTAGAGTGAGCACAACTACAAATGTTGAAAATATACAAGATGTTTGATGATTTCACAGAAACATTTGAACAAATTTGAAAAATGAGCTACTCAAGTTTACCTTAATTTTGACGTCTCTTTAAAAAGGGACCTTGGTTAATATGTACTGAATGCAGTCCACATACTTCAGATTCTTCCAGCTGAATTAATTTCTGGCAGATTGGTTCTTGAAAAACAATCTGCCAATCTAATCTGATAACATCTCATTTTAATTTTCAAGCTCTTATTCGATTCAAAAATACTTTCTTTATCCCAAAGAGAAATTTAATTTTGCTGTCACTCATTTCATCCAAGTATGTTCAAAGAGTCACTGTGGTTGGTGATGCTGTGGTCAGAAAGGATCTCCTGTAGCACTCAGTCTTCCAACAGCTCTGACTAAAGAGTCTGTTGCTGTCTCATGCCAGCAAGCTCTGCTAATCCATCTCATTTGCTTTTACTGCTCCTCCTTAAATCTCAGCACATGTTTCTCAGATTAGATTAAGTAGTAATGTAATGTTTCACTGTCTAGTTTTAAATTAAAATACAGCTAATGCTATTCCAGTATTTCTGATCAGATCTTACTTCCTAATATTTCCAGCTCTTGACAGAATGATGTATATATTACAGATGTGTATATACAATGCAAACATTTCAGTATTTCATGGTGCATTTTTGGAGGAAAAATCAACTTTCATTCTGGTACTTGAAAAAAATCAAATTTGAAGCAAAAGTTTCTTTAGTTTCTAGTTTGGTTTGTCCTTTCCTAGAGTCTGTAGAAATATTTTATCATAGATCAGACCAGATATATTAAGCTTAAAAAAGACTAATCCGGCAATTACGGCTTCTGGAAAGCCATAATTGCTTTCCAGAAACCGTAATTGCTTCTGGAAAGCAAGCCCCTGGATGGGAGGGGAGTGGAAGGGGCTTAGGACAGCCCCTGTCCTAAGTATAAATAGTTAATGTAAATGCTTGGAAGGACGTAGACTGTGTATTTAAATATAAACAGTTATATTCTATTAACAGAATTCATTCTGAGAAATCTGCCCCCACAAACATGGCGGCATTGTTGCCGTACAAACCTGCCAACTGTGCTGCATTTGTATTCAATGGCTGCCATTACAAGATTTCCAGCTGTATAACCGCCACATATTTCTGTCGATAATTTCAGCATTCTTTCTGAAAACTCTCCAGACCTCAACAGGCAGCCAGCCAAGCAGTCAGGCAGGCGGACAGGCAGGCAGCTAGCCAGCCAGGTAGTTTACCTGATGCTTCCCGCGGCTCAGGCAGCAGCGGACAGCCACCGCTTCCAGCGCTGCTCTCTTACTCAGCTCCACTGGCTCATAGTATTTGGACAGTCTGGTCTGACCCTGCTGGTTCACCATTAGCACAAACTTAATCATCCTGTCACCTTCCACAGACCAGCCTCATCCTAAGACAGTTCACCAGTTTTCCTTCCTCAAACATAAACAATGACAATGCAGCTGAGAGATACAGTACTGCCACCTAGTGGATTGGAGTTAAAGAAAAAATCAGTAAATAGGTGGAAATGTTTTTAATAAAATTAGAGAGAGAGAGCAAGCTCCTGCTGAAGAATTAGCGCAAAAAGGTAAGACATATATATATTTGGTATATTTCCCCCTCCTTTTTTTTTTTTTTTTTGAAAAATAGTTAATTTTTTGCTTAAATTGTGTCATATTTTTGAGGATAATCCATGGAAAGGCAGTGTTGTCAATCAAGTTTATTTATATAGCACATTGCAGAAACGAGGCTGTTCAAAGTGAAGAAGTCTTGGACTGAAGGTGCTGGTTGTGTGTTATGTTGTTGAAGTGTAATCTTCTGCTGTCATCTGTTGCTATAGCAGCATCAGACCTAGGGACTTGAAAAAACTAAGTAACCTGATAAAGAAGGCAGGTTTTGTTCTAGTTCTGTTCTGTGGGACCTCTGCAGATGATTGTGCAAAGAAGGATTCTTCATTAAGCAAAGAATATTAAGAAATACCTTGAGGATCCTCTTTATCAGACGACAATGGCATCTTCAGTCAAAGGCTTCCTCAGCTTCACTGTAGTACAGACAGCTATGGAAGATCCTTCCTGCCTCTACAAAAACTCTGAAGAAATTTGTAAAATATGAGTAACAGCATTTAATTTCCTATTGGGATTCATACAATATATAAATTTGATACAGAAAAGCGGACTTTACATGAAATAAATGTTTTTATTACAGCGTTCATATGTATTTACAACATTTTTGGATTCATGTATGTATTTATCCACTATTGTGTGACATAGTGGATAAATACTTCTGTGCTAAATATTTCTATAATCAAAATTGGGAAAAAGATGAAGGTGGTGAAATTTATATTTGTAAATATTAAATTAGATCAATTGCCAGTTTTAGCATTCATTCGAGTAAAAACAAAAATAATATGTTCACAGAAATTAAGATGTTTCTTATTGAGGCATGTTCAGGTGTGCATTCCATACCAGCTAGGGGCAGTGTAGAACCTATTCGCTGGCTGCCCAAAGCCAGGAAAAATATCAAAGACGAAGACGAGAATCCCGGTGGATGTACCATCATGCAGCGCGCTGGGTTCTTCCAGAGAACAGAGATGGCGGCCGGTTAGAGCTACACGTAAACACAGCATTTCCATTAAGCCGGACTCCCCGAAACGCTGAGGGGCAGCCAGCCTCACGCACCGCCGCGGTGACACCGCAGCAGTCACACGGGAGGTCCCCGGCGGACTCTTCGTGCAACCCGAGCAAATTTACAAACCCTACTTCCAAACAAAAACATTAAAACATGGACGAACACCCTGGAGGAGGTGCAGGAGGAGGAGCGGCCGCCCCGCGACAGCCGCCTTCACCGCAGCAGCACCAGCAGGGCAGCAGCAGCAGCAGCGGCGGTCCCCCTATCGGAGCAGTCATGGTCCCGCAGCAGAACGAAGACTTGCCCCGGCCACATCAGCAATACACTATTCCCGGGATCCTGCACTACATCCAACACGAGTGGGCCCGGTTCGAGATCGAGAGGGCACACTGGGAAGTGGAGAGGGCCGAACTCCAGGTTAGCGTCGTAGCTCCTTTCAGGCTAAACTCAGGCTATCCGCTCAGTTCCGAGTGGTCCCCTCTTTCTCCCTGTGGTGAGGTGGTCATAGGAGGAGACGTTTAAGAAGCGCTCAGCCCGTCATGGAGGGGTGAAGCCGGCTGGAGGGGTGGCAAACTAGAAAAAACACCAGCAGCTTGACTAGAGCTAAGCATTAGCAACACATCCCCACCATGGATCAGTCTAGCTAACTGTAGCATTGCCTCAGTGAAGTGTTATTGTCCCGGTGAAGCTGCCTGTCTGTTCTTTAATTGAGCTGAGACAAGCTGAAGGTTGGATCTGGTGAACGAGGCCCGATGCCGGTCCCAGCTCATCTGGTCTGGTCAGTCAGAACAGCTGGCGGTGGTGGTCATGTTGAAACATCTCTAGGGCTAATAGGAGACCTCCAGCTTCGGCCAGCTTCGGGTGTCAGGAAGTTTTCAGTTCATAGCTACAGGGATTATTGGAGTAATCAGATCAAGGACCTGCTACCAGGACTAAACGGTAAGGAGAGGCTGTCATCTTACTGCTACAGAGGAAAATGGTCGTAAGAGAGAGATTCATTCTGTGACAACAATGAACTGATGGAGGATGTCTTAAACCTCTAAACACAGTCTTGTGATGGGAATCATTCATTCCCTTTATTGTTTGAATATTTTATTTCTTCTGTTGACTATATGAGGTCATCAATAACTGCAACATTTATGACTCAGAACATGATTGGATGCAGCTACACTGCTTCATGTTGCTGTTGTAGTGAAGTAGCTGATTTGAAAATGGTTTTCTTGTTGGAGCTGTGTTTGTTTTTTATGAGGCCGTCTGCAGGAATACATTTATAGCCAACAAAATTATTACTCACTTTTATCACATTAACAATCCCCCAAATTATTGTAATAAAAGTTTAGGTCTTTTTCAATGTAAATCAGAGTAGGTCAAAATGTTATGTCTCCACAGAACAAAGTGTCACTTATCATTCAGCAGCCTGTTAGAAAGATTTCAGTCAAATTATACTCCATCTTATTTGTGTTTCATCCTAGCTGAGTGGTGACAGTCGCAGCCTAACTCTGAAACCATGTAGTTTATGGTTACACCTTGCAGCATTTCATAATGTTAACATTAATATCAAAGGGATATTAGAATTCTGTTTTTTGTGTCTCACATTTCAGGGATCTCCTTTGTCACTTTGATGTCAGCGCTTAGTTTTTTTTCCCAGTGTTAGGTCTCTGTGATCATTCCTATCACAGCAAGGCTGCACTTTATGGTGTGAAATAAAGCGGTGGTGAATGGAAGCAGTTGAAAATCACACACTTCCACACTTTGATAGTTTTGTGATTAAATTACCTGACAGTAGAGAGCATCTGTCCTGCCACTGACACTATCAGTCCTTCTGAAGGGAAAATTCCTTTCACACTCTTCATGGAAGGTGTTCCATGAGTGTTTTTTTATTAAAAAAATGTTTTTCTATTCATTCATATCCCTTTTTTGAGATCAGACACTGATGTAGGGCAAGAAGGCCTGGCTCATAATCTCCTTTATTCCCAGTGCTGTTCAGTTGGGTTAAGTTCAGGTCTCTGTGTAGAACAACCAGGCTTCTCTACATCAGATGTACTCCTCTGTTTCTTCATAGATCTTGCATTGTGCTTTGCTGCACTGCCGTGTTGGAACTAGGGGTTACATCAGTGGTTTATATTTTTTTAAAGTCAACATTAACATGATAAGAGTCGAGTGGACGTGAACCAGTCGCTGTGATAGCACTAAGAAAAAAGGCATCACACAACTTAGAGGCTTTATTAGCTATATTCACAGCAAACACTGATTACAGCTGAAGCGATTAGACAGAAGCCTAATATGCAGAATAAAAAGAACTCCTTTGGCAGCAGCAAAGCAGTGACCTTCTGTCACTGTGGACCAAAAAGATGAGCCTGCAGGGGGATGCTGATCAGCTGGGTGGCTGAAAAAGAGTCTGACATGATGCCACATATTGCTCCGGTAGTTTTTGCCAGAGTTTGCAGAACACCTTTGATAAATGACTTTATATTTTTGCACATTTCAAATTATCTGACAAATTCCGACTTAGTTTCTCATCTTTCATCTTCTTGGAAAAATCAGTTTTGTCACATGATGGTGACTAGTCAACGTGACGCGTAAAAAGTCACTTTGAGCAAAGAATCCATCGGTTGACTACTTGGTGCAATCATTAGTTGGAACAGTTGATTCCAACTGATTACAGACTAGTGGGGACAGGGGGATGAGCAGCACCACGCATTGAGTGTTTGACAGCGCTATGGCCCTCCTATCTCTGATTAGTTGTTTCTACTTAGCACTGAGAGAAGGTGGAGGGGTGCAATTCTTTTTATAATTTTTTTCCCCCACAGAATGTCTCATACCATACTGTCACGACATAGTTACAGTTTCAAATATCTAAATAAAAAACATTTTTATACAAGTTACATACCCCCGACCTGATGGCTGAGCCAAACTTTACTTATAGTCAGGCAAGTCCTGTTCTCCTACCAAACCCAGACCAGCTCCTTGGATTGGCAGACAGAGAAGCGTGATTTGTCACTGACATGGTGATATGGGGTGGACCGCTGCATCAGATGTTCTGCATTGCACTTAGTGATATAATCCTTGGATTGAGCTGTTGGGTCATGAATCTCTCCATGCACTCTTCTGGAGCTAATCTGAAGGCCACATCAAGTGTAGACGTCCAGCGTCTGCCTGTACAGAATGTTTCCAGTTTATTTGTACAGAACATTTCAGCGACGACGCAGCGCAAAGTTCTTTACATCCTAAAACACAATACAGTCACTAATTATGAAACGAGTAATAAACATTGGATTTTGTCAAATATGTTGATTAATGTTCTGTTTACTGCTAATCAAAGGCAGCTCTAAGCAGATGGGCTTTTAGCCATGATTTAAAGGAACTCAGTGTTTCAGCTGTTGTGGAGATTTTGGACGTTGGTTCCAGAGGATTGTGTGCCTCATCCATGGCCCACCACCTAATGGCTGAGTTGTTGTTCCCACTCACTCCTTCTGTGTTTTAATACCACTAACAGCTGATTGTGGATAATTTAGACATGAGGACATGTAATGGCTGGACTTGCTGCACATGTGGCTTCCTTTCACAGCAGCTCCCGGTTTGTGTGCTGAGCAGACTGCTGCAAACAAATGTGGCCATAGATATGATTGGAACAGCTGGATTTAATGGCTGGGAGACTTCTGGCAAATCGAGAGTACTTTTAAAGCAGCATCTAATGCTTCATAGCAGGAGCTCACATCGCTTCCATTTACATCATTAATGAAGATGGCCACTGGAGAAAAGCAAAGAACAGCATTCAACAGGACGTGTGTGCATCGGGTCAGCTCGCAAAGCGGCAGAACTTTTCCAGGAACCTTCATTTGGAAGCCAAGTTGATGAATTTGGGAAATCTTTCAAAGTGGAAACTTTCATCAGGATTTATGGCATTTTCTGTCATTTCTAGGGATTGTTTAAATTGGGAATCACTAAAATAAAGTTTTTCATATCCAAACATAAATGTTTTGTTGCAGACACACGTCTATCTGACGTTACTCAGTGACATCAAAACTTTGTTTACTTTATTCCACAGATGAATCTGTGGCGTCTCTGGTCTTGTGCTCCTGCCTCATAAACGTGGTCTCAGCCGATTCCACGATTCTGGAAGTCCATGGATGTGACTGCAGAAGGCTTGGTGCTCCTGCCTCATTGTGCCAAGAGTATTTCAGCTTCTCAAGCTGCATTTTCTTATGAATGTTTTAGTTGCAAAAAAATCAGTGAATAAATTGTAGTTGCGTTCTACAGAAAAATCTGAAAATATTCAACTGTGAATAGGATCCACTGTACCACCAACTGTCACTAGTGGAAAACCCTCACAAGCGCGCAGAGCCGTGCTGAGGAGCTGCTAGTGGATAAGAGCCATTAGTGACTCCATGTTTTGGGAGAAGGGGCAGGGTCTGTGTGAAAGGAGGCTGTAATTAAACAGCTTGGCCTACTGGGCCCTGTGCTGACAGCCTGATCCCAGCTGAAAGCTAAAAGTAGACCAGCTCAAAATAACTGCAATACACACAACTTACAAACTAACTTATGCATTCAGTCATGGGAAAAGAAGGTATCCCTCTGTCATCTCTAGGGTTTTACTTTATAAGTAATCTCAACTTTACAATGTTCACAAATGATTTAATTATAACCTCTAGGACAAAACCACACACCACCATGTCACACTTCAGTACATAGTGACAATAAATTAATTGATTCACTCATTTAACAGAGTTAAAAGTTACCTTTCAGAAGGGGTCAAATATTCAATTTTCAGTCAAAAACGAAGAATCATTTCATGCCCTTTAACAATCCAGTTTTACACCACATTAAAACCAGTTTCTTTCATAGCAGTTAAGTATTTATATGAATTATGGGAATAACTAATTATAGAAACACTTATCTGAAAACATTGCAATACTCCATTTCTATTTTAACGCAAATTAAAGATACTCCTTAATCCCAAATGGGAAATGAAATGTTGCTGTAATGTTAATTCAAGCAGGACTGAAGAAGCCTCTAACAGGCACTCTGCTGTCAGCCTCATGAAGACGATGCTCAGGATTGTCCATAATCTCAGAAGAAGAATCCTTCTTCGCATCATCATCTCCAGAGGTTCCACAGTCCAGAATCAGAACTAAATCTGAACCAGACCAGAACCAGCCTTCTTTATCAGGCTATTGAGTGTTTTTATGTTCCCAGCTCTGAGGCTGCTGAGACTGTTTATTATAAGCCTGGCGGGCCATCAGGCTTTACTTGCCCCACATCAGGCTAAGTGTCACTTGTTTGTTTTTAAATATCGTTATTGATGCACCAATAACAGTGACTGTAAAGACGGTTTAAGCTAGGTTTATAGTTGACTGGGTGCGCTCCAATTGTGCCGTGGCTGTACCTGTCCGTTGGCGTCACAGGCTATTATTTCCAAATTATGATGCCTGATCATGTACCTCTGATTTTTTTTGTAACTGTTAACGTATTTGAGACAAAACATGGTGGGCTGTTGATGGACTGCCCTAGTACCCCTACCACTGAGCTTAGCAGATTTTCTAGAGGAAACCCTGTGCTGCCCCAGCAGATGATGTCTGAAGAGATGACACTCAACAACATACTTCTAGAAGATCTGCAGCATCTTGCTGCAAACCTTGAAGGATCTTAGTTTCCACAAGAAGTCCAGTCTGCTCTGCCCCTTCTTATAGACACTTCACTGTTGAGTTGGCAAATACCTGTCCAGTCTGAGGTATTTGCCTCAAACTGGACAGTCTGAGGTATTTTAACAGTTCAACCACCTTCACTTCTTTTCCCATGATGGAATTAATGTTTGACTTTTGGGAATCTACAGTCATGTTGTTTTTTGTTCACATTCAAGATAAGATGATTGTATCCAAACCAAAAATTCTAATTTGATTTTGTGCTTGTTTTACTTTACCTGCCCAGTAAACAAAGTACCCTTGGTTTGTAGAAAAGGGATCTGTAAATGATTGTAAGACCCTAAGATCTGAAAACTAAAATGGGTCTCACACGTTGCCTTATTTCAAGAAAGACATACAGTGTCTTAGATATTTTGGAGGGTGGATTGTTATTTTCTAGGTGTATAAATTTATCTTTGACCTATTCTCAGCAGCAGTAACATGATATGGACACTCTGTCTTTTAGAACAGTGGTCCCCAACCTTTTTATTACCGCGGACCGGTCAAGACTTGGAAATTTTGCTGCGGACCGGTGGGGGTGGGGGGGGGATTTTTTTTTTTTTACCTAACTGATAATCCTCTGTAACCGCGTGTGGGGTTTTCCCTGACTGGAAGCTAGAACGCAACCCGTGGAATGTGACAGGTAGCCAATCAGAAAGTGCGGTGACGTAACGTTTAAACATCCCTTCAAAATAAGATACAGATACGCCGCAAAAACAAATATAAAGAACATTTTATTTTAATGAAAATTTTAACTCCTGACAACGACACATTAATGAGAGCCTTGAGCTTGTTTGTCTCCAAGGAGACGGTCCCATCTGGGAATAATGGGGGACAACGACACCCGAAGTGTGTTGCTTATGTTCAGTCTATTTCGTTGTTTTGTTTTGGTTGTTGTCACTGCAGAAAACCCCGCTTCACATAGATATGATGTCGGAAATGGCAACAGGGTTTTCAGTGCTGTGGTGGCGATGTAAGGGTATTCTGCCATGACTTTAATCCAAAACACCGGCAGAGTTGCTGTCTCAAACATACTTTTAAGGCCGCCGTCATTTGCGATCTCCAGCAGCTGATCTTCTTGCACAGACATGCTAGATTCAGCTGGTTTGTTGACAAATGGGTCGCGGATCCATTCCTTGCCAGTTCGTGGGTCTTTTGTGGTTGGGAAGTAGCGTTCGAACTCCTTTAAAAGCAAAGACAGGTGATCGTGCACCAGCTGGGAAAATGAAGGCTCAGGCTCATTCTCACCCAAAATCCCCGCTAATGTTGGAAACATGTCAAATATGCCTTTGTTCACGCGCCGTCCCCACAAATCCAATTTGGCTTTAAATGCAGCTACTTTATCTGCCAAATTGAAGACGGTTGCCATTTTTCCTTGAAGTGACAGATTGAGTTCATTGAGCAGGTTGAATATGTCGCACAGGTAAGCCAATTTTGCGACCCATTCTTGGTCACTGAAATGTGCTGCCAGCGGTGACTTCTTGTCCGAGAGAAATCTTTGCAGCGGTTCTCGTAATTCAAACACTCTCGCCAGCGATTTTCCTCGGGACAACCATCTTATTTCAGTGTACAAGAGAAGGCGTCTGTGCTCTGCGTCCATCCCCTCACAAAGTTGCTCAAACAGGCGAGAGTTAAGGGCTTGTGCTTTGACGTGATTAATAACTTTAACAGCATCATTCAATACGCTGTTCAATTGTGGGGGCATTTTTCGGCTTGCCAGCATTTCCCTGTGAATGATACAATGTGTAGATTCACATTCAGGTGCAACTTCTTTTATCCGAGTAGTTAAACCAGACAGCCGTCCAGTCATAGCAGCAGCTCCATCTGTGCATATGCCGACACAAGAGGACCATTTCAGTTTTTCTGATATATAGCCATCCAGCGACTTGAACAGTTCTGTGGCGGTGGTGTTGGCTGGCAATGATAATGCACATAACATATCCTCATGCACATCCTCTTGATAAATATATCGCACATACACCAGTAGTATTGCCTTATTGTCAACATCTGTAGATTCGTCTACCTGGAGGGCCTAATGCGGTGATGTATTAATCCTCTCCAACAATTGTGTCTCAATGTCTTCGGCTATTTCTTCAATGCGCCTGTCACAGTGCTAGCCGACAGAGGCACCTGCTCAATCTTTTTAACAGCATCCTCTCCAAGAACTTCACGGCAAATGTCTTTAGCAGAGGGCAAAATCAATTCTTCACCAATAGTAAATGGTTTTTTAGCCTTAGCAATACGGTTAGCCACCAAGTACGATGCTTTCAGTGCATTTGCATTTAGTGATGTGGTGGCCCTCTGTAATTTTTTCTGTCCATCATGTTCCTGTTTTTTTCTTTCAAAATACTCCAGAGGCTTGTCTTTTAATTCGGGATGTTTTGACTCTAAGTGGCGAAGCAGTTTTGATGGCTTCATTGCCTCATTAACAAGACGGTCACCACATATGACACAGAGCGGGCTTGGCATATGAGAATCACCTACCGGGACAAATCCATATCTCAAGTAGGACTCCTGGTATAGTCTGTTAAATGCTTTTTTTTCCTTGCAAGTGGGATCTTCTGTTTCTTCACTGGCCCTTTTCCCCGTCGTAAAAAAACTTTCTAAAGATAACTGATTTGTCTGCACATTTAAGCAGACAAATCAGCCTTATCAGAATGTATATTCCAATTTATTGAATATGATTGTATGCCATCCTCAAACTGTGGACATGATGCATGTCCATAAATGGCCCACAGACCATCGTTATTCACAAAACCAGCATTTGGTGAGACATACATACATAAATTTCAAATGCAGTAAGTTGAAAAATACTCTACCATATTTCATACTGCAGCAGCAGTTTTTGAAAGCATCAATATGATGATAGTTTAACTTCTTTAAGACAAACTCAATAAGTAGGAGGGAATTTTCCCTTATTTTAAGAAAATATAGAATGTATAAATGTTGCATCCATTTTTTGCAAATCAGTTGACTTTCAGAGTCACATAAAGACAGTTACAAAGTTGGCCTTCTACCAGCAAGATCTAGAGAAACTCATCTATGTGTTTATCTTTAGTCGCATCGATTACTGCAACAGTGTCTTCACACATGAACCTAACAAATCAATCCTCCAGCTGCCGCTGATCCAGAACGCTGCTGCTGGTGTTCTGACTAAAACAAGGAAGTTAGAGAACTGTGAGAATAGACTTTAAAATACTGATGTGAGTTTATAAATCACTGAACAGTTTAGCAGCACAATATATTAAATAACTGCTGTTGTTGTATCAACCTTCCAGAACCTCTTAGGTCTTCTGGTTCTGGTTCTGGTTCTGCTCTGTGTCCAGAACCAGAACCAAACAAGGTGGAGCAGCATTCAGCTTCTATGCACCACAAATCTGGAACAAGCTTCCAGAAAACTGCAAAACAGCTGAAACACTGAGTTCCTTTAAATGTAGACCAAAATTGATTTCTTTAGAACTACCTTTTGACTAATATAACTGGAAAATCAATTCATTTTAATCTTTATTCCAACATTTTATGAAGATGAATTTTGATGGCATTTGACAAAATGTAGTGTTTATCATTTAAACCAGCTACAATTACCTTAGAGCTGAAATGTGCTGTACAAGGAACCTTGTCTATATCAACTTTGAGGAAATGAGTAACTTTGAATAATTTTTTTTTTATTAATTGTATTGCAATTTTGATTATCTTGATAAACCTACAACATCCCACAGGTTAGTGTGAACCTAACCTGTGGCTTAACCTATTTGGCCCCTACTCTGCCCCTATGGGCCACCGCAGCTGTGTGGCATTTTCACTCAGAGACCAGACGCTGGTCAGTAATCCTCCGCTCGTCCCGTCCACCTCTGTGGTTTCACATCGAGCCCAGCAGACGTTGCCTCAGTCTTGAAAACTTGTGAAAGGACTGAAGTGTGTATTTGAGTGTTTTCATGATGGTGTTGTTCAGAGGAATGACCCTGATGACTCACGTCCTTACATAGCCTGCTCTGATTTATCAGCCTGGTAAATCTGGGACAGATGGCTCACTACATGTACAGACTACTTTGTCATGGTTGTCACCCCGCTGTTTGGATCCTACCTGTGCTGTGAGGGTGCTTCACCCGTCTAAACACAGGGCACTGGTCAGGCTTTAATCTTGGTGAGTGTCATAGAGCTGCGCAGCGTCATTCCCCTGAAGCTGAGCTGGACCCAGGGCTGAAAAATGGACCAGAATGGAAACTGAGGTACCGTGTTTATTCAGAGGTGGAAAATGTTGAACTAACTTCTACTGAGTGCTGCACTGGAGCAGCTGGCATGCCTGCATAGTGTGAGCAGAAATATGAGGCTCCAAGTCATTATTACATTGTGCTGTCATCACACTGTGGTCCCCACCACTGCACACACCTACACACACACACACAGATTTATTTGCCTTCATCTGTTTCTGTGTTAATACTAGCTCACCTTTGCAGGGCAAGAGCAAAATGACAACTTTGTGAATTATTCATTTCAGTATTAGTGCTATATCAGCTTTTTCTTCTTCAAAAGCAAACGGCTGCCATGTTCTCCCAGAATTCTGTGTAGGGATCTGGTTTCAGGATTCATGCTCTTATTGAGACAACAAGCTGGAGCCTCAAGCTGTTTTTTGTCAATATTCTTGTGGAAATATTTCTCTCTCCCTTGAATCAACAAGAGAAACTCTAAAGTTCATTAGAATGGATGAATTTTGTGTGTTCAGTTCTGTTGAAAAGCAAACAGGGTAAACGCATCGATTCCAGATTTCCTTCAAGTCCCAACTTGTGCTGAAAGATCTGTGGAGGACGTACATCTGGTACTTTACTTCACTTTGGCCACATTGATTCATTGATGATTTCTTTTTAATATAAAATGTCAGATTTTTCTTTAAAATGATGTTAATTCCAGTAACATACTCAGGATAGGTAGACAAGTAAAAAGGAGCAAAATATTCTGTTAAAAGTTTACTTTTTGTTTTTGATAATTATTGTTATATGTGTGAAACAACTGTCTCTGTTGCATGAAAATTTGAGCAGATGTTATCTGATATTATTACCGTTATTGTCGATAACCAATATTTACTAAGATTATATATATTTTCTTACCCTTAAAAATAACAACTACACCAATGGTTTCACCTCTGCTTCAGTTAGACTTCCAACAATGCTTCACTGCAGGGGTCCCCAAACTTTTTCCTGCGAGGGCCACATAACTGTTCCCTTTTCTGGTCTGGGGCCGTCTTAGTTTTTCGAGAAAGAGCGGGGGGTGGGGGTGGGGGGGGGGGTTGGGGGGGGGGGTCTGGGAGTGAAACTGTGGACGGCGGGGGGGGGGGGGGGAGGGGGCGGCGACATTTTCGTGTTTGTAGATAGTTTTTTACCCAGAATGCAAATGGAAAAAAACCGTGAGCGAAACGGTGACTGGTACTGACTAGTATATATTCCATTGAGGGAAACTAAGTTTCATATCTGCTCAAGAGCCCCCTGGTGGTTGAAGAAAAATCCACATATATATGAAAATAAACACTGAATGCTCTCTGGTATTGTTCAGGGGGCCGGACCAAATGAGGAGGCGGGCCGTAGTTTGGGGACCCCTGCTTTACTGCATTACTGTCAAAATGAAATACCAACCGATACCGATGTCAGTGCTGACATACAGTGGATCCCTCTGTGGCAGTGGGTCCTTGAGGGCCGGTGTCCTGCATGTTTTAGCTCTTCCTGGTTTAACACTCCTGGATCAAATGATGGCTCATTGTAAGGCCTAAGAAGATCATTGACATGACCGCTGTTCTATGGTCTCAGCTGCTCTGTTAAACAAGGTTTGAAACTGGGGCAAATGACAGGAAGCTGAACACATTGTTCTGTTTCATTATAAAACATGCTGGATGTGGAAAAGGTTTGAAACTTTCTAGAAATCTGGATTAAATGTTAACATTCTCTTCATAACATACACAGGCGACTAAAGGTACGACGCTAAAGACAGCTGCTCTCTCTCACACTGTGTGACATCAGCTGTTTGAGCTGTTTATGTTTAAGGAATAGGGTGATGACATCACATCCCTCAACTACTGGTTGGTCACTTTGCCTCTCCATTCTACCATTATGTGGTGCCAACAAATGGTTACGTTAGCATCCTGCTTTCCAAGCTTCCAGCAGCTCCATGAACTAGCTGAAGGCTCCTGCAGCTATGGAGAGCTAAAAGGGACAAAATTAATTAAATAAATTGTTAATCATTAATTGAATGTACCCTGAAATAAATAAAATGTTTAAGTAATTTATTTGATAGACATTTTATTAGATATCATTGAATCATTAAAATGCAAAATTATAAAAGCTGATGCATATAATTAATTAAATGGATATTATTTCATGCTTCCTGTTCCTGCGATACATTTCTGCACCATGCTATATTTTTATCTGCCAGGCTCATCTGTCAGAGCTGAAGGCGGAGCTAACACTGATCTGTTGAACTCATCTAGTTTAGCTTGATTCTTTTAAATCTAATTTGTAGAACTTTCACAAACCAAATAAATGTTTCATGTTTGCAAATATTTTGCTATTTCTTTGGAATAATGTAGTGCAGGTTTGAAACAACTAAATGTCATATTTCTAGAGCTGGAGTGTTAATATGATCCTTGGTTTAACTTTTCCAAGAGTCAGGCTAAACTAGTGGAGTTCAATAGATCATTATTAGCCCCGCCCTCTCAATTCTGAATTAACTCTTTAAGGAACAATAACCATTAAATAATCACATTGATTTATCTGCCTTGGCTATTATAAAGTGGCATTTGAATACTTTAATGACTTATCTTACAACTTGTCTAGTAAATAAATAATTTAAATATTTAATTAAACATTTATTTATTTCATGATTCGTTTAATTAGTGATTTAATATGCATTTATTTATTTAGTTTTGTACCTTTTGGCCCTCCATAGGCATCTCTCTCTCTCATTTTCTATTGGGAAACTCCATTTCTTGGTCAGATGAAAATATTTAGAAAGCCACATCTGCCTGGGCTGTGACTAGTTTTAGCTTGGCTGTAGGGTGTGTGTCTGTCTGTGTTTGTGGATGTGTGTGGACAAAGTGTTTTGAACTGTGTGTTTGTGTTGTGTGTGTTTCTCTCCAGGCCAGGATAGCGTTCCTGCAGGGGGAGAGGAAGGGCCAGGAGAACCTGAAGAACGACCTGGTTAGGAGAATCAAAATGTTAGAATACGCTTTAAAGCAGGAAAGGTAAGAAACGGGTCTTAATGCTCTGCTTACTTTTCCAGTCTTACTATTACTCATATCGCTTCTAAGAGTTAGTATGTTTTTGATTCTGCCTTCACTGACTGACTCTGACAGACAGCAACTGTATTCATTTCTGGATCAGTGTAGAATTATTACATTAATGTCATCCTCTGTGCTTATCGATCAGTCGGCCCTGATTTCCTTCATTTTGGGAGCCTGATTGATACTGGCATGAGAAACCAAAGTTATCCATCGATCTTATCTTCATCCACAAAGGTCTGAAGATCAGCCTCTGTCACTTTGCTCTGCAGAGAGAGACTGCTTCAGATCACTCAGCCTTCCTGGTGTTGTCACTCTGGTTCTGGAGAAACCATTTAGATCCTGATGGATCGGTGATGTTGGCTCACAGGGCCAGGCTGCTTTGAGCAGCTTTTTACTCACAAATGAAATGATAACCTGACATTATTATTATTATGTTATATTTCCTCAAGTTATATGATGTCAAAATGTGTTTGATGAAAATATGGGAGTATATCTACATCTATGTGGAAATATTATCTGTAATCATTGTGTGTGACGGTAACATGACAGATTAATTAAGGTTATTCTTTGTTTCTCCTTCTCAGAGCAAAATACCACAAGTTAAAATATGGAACAGAGTTAAACCAAGGAGACATGAAGATGCCAATCTTTGAGTCAGGTAGGTGTTGCAGGAAGCTCAGCTCCAGCTGTGAACCTGACAGAAAGGCTCATCTTGTCTCTCTTCTCTCCTTGAAGACACCAAAGAGTCGGAGGTCTCTGCTGTCCCTGCCAACAGTCAGCTAATGTGGAAACAAGGCCGGCAGCTCCTCAGACAGTAAGACCCGTCCTTCAACCAAAGACCACGAGAGGATTTATGGAGAAACTATATGACAACATCCCCACCACAATGAGTCAATGAACTGAAATTAAATTTGCATTTTGTATTTCCGATATTGTGTAGGAAGTGCTTCAGTTCCTAAATTAAAAATTCATAGAATGTGCCAGTTTTTTATCCGATTAATCACCAGAACCATTGATTACTAAATTAGTCATTAGTTTCGGCCCTAGTTCAGCTCAGAATCCACTGTGATGTCATGTGTTGCGTTCAGGTACCTTCAGGAAGTGGGATACACAGACACCATCTTGGATGTTCGCACTCAGAGGGTTCGCTCTCTGCTCGGCCTGTCGGGTTCTGAGCAGAACGGATCGATGGAGAATAAGAACCTGCAGCACCTGATCAATGGAACGGAGCGCTGCAAAGAACCCAAGAGGTACACACACACACACACACACACACACTTCAACCAGGCCCTCCTGCACCAGCCATCCATCCTCACCTCACTGTTACCTGGTTCTCAGAGCATGAGGGGTTAAAGTGTTTGCTCTGTGCAGGATTCCAAATGACAATCTGGAGACATTCAACTTCCTGGAAAACGCAGAGGACAGTGATGAGGAGGAGGACGAGGAAGGAGACCTGATGGATGACATCAGCTCCGACAAACAACACAGACCTAAAAAACACAAGCCTAACGTAAGGCAGCTGAACTTCCTCCTGTTGGGTTTTTATGACATATCATTTCTGCTGGATGTGGTTCCTAAGATGGCCGACAGCGATACCAGCTGCAACGCACCAACGGCTAAACACACTGACGGAAAAAAACGAATGCAAAGAAAAACGCTGCAATCACAGAAAAAAAAGCAAAAATCTACAATCATCAAAACAAATGCAAATGAAAAATGCTGCCACCATAAAATGCTGCAACCGCAGGAAATAGGAAGAAGGAGGAAAACGCTGCACATAGTAAAAACAATTTCTAGTATGAAATGCTGCAAATTCGCTCCACTGCAAAGCTCCACACCACTAGAGGGAGTCAAACAAATAATCTTTTGGGACCAGACCATAGACATACACATGTTTAAGGTAAATAAGGGACTTCATGATTTCATGGGAAGTCAAGAACAACTTCATGTCTTTTTGAAACAAGCAGTCTTTATGCAATATTATTCTAGGATGTCTATGGGGATAATTTTACCAACTCCAGACTCTATGGTGGCATATTAGGGCATTGAGAAAAAGAAGGAAGAGTCATTTTAAACCAAAAAACTAATTAATTTCTGAGTTTTAAGGCATATGTTTATTCTACCACGTTTTTCTCCATCTTCAATGGCCCCTAACACTCCATCGTAAGACTCCCCCTAGTGGTCTGGAGCGTTTCTGTTTTGTGGAGCAGCTTTCATATTTGTCTGTTTTTTTTATCTTTTATTTCCTTTTTCTGTGTTTGCAGCATTTTTATTTGTTGTGTAAAGCTCTTTGCTTCTATTTTATGAGATTGCAACATTTTTATCAGCAGCATTTTTCCACTGATTTTGTGTTTTTGAACTCGTGGCACGTTTTGCATGTCAGCCTCTATGTTTTTTTTTTCTAGAAAATTTCTGAGGTTAATCTCAATTTCAGAGATTTTTAGCAGAAATGTACAGTTCTTCTTTTCCTATCTCCCCTGGCCGTTGTATTTTCCTGACTCTGCTTCCTTCCTTTCTCTCTCTGCCTCGCATGGTGCAGATAGGAAACGAGGGCCTGGCATCAGAGGACGACGCAGACACAGAGGAAGCCCTGAAGGAGTTTGACTTCTTGGTGACAGCAGAGGATGGAGAGGGAGCTGGAGAAGCTCGCAGCTCTGGAGACGGGACGGAGTGGGGTGAGACCTGTAGGAAACGGTCAGCTGATTAACAGTTTAGATGCTCAAATCAAGTAACCTTGTAAAGAATCAAGAAAGACTGTTCTTCAGACCTTCATGTGTTATTGACTTCAGTGACTTGAAGGCTGGTCCTGTAGTTTCTCTTAGATCTGCTGTCTAGAGCTGATGGGCTGTTTGTTTCTGCTCAGTAAAGTCAGACCTGTCTTCCCCTCAACAATGAGCTTCATTCCTGTAAACTAGATATTCTTTCATGTCACAGTCACTCTGTTGATCTGCTTCTCTGTAGACGTTCTGCACAACTGATGCATTAAAGCTTACATTGTCTAATTTCATCTGTCAGAAACAGCTTAGTTTCCACCGTGAGGCTCCGAGTTGTCAGACTCGACTCTGAAGGACTTCCTGCTGATCAGAAAAGCTCCACAGCTCTGCTGGGTTTCATCTGTTTGACTGGAGCTCAGAGGAGCATCCAGAGCCTTCAGACAGCTTTTCTACAATATGACTCACTATTTTTATAGTTTGGCTGATACTCAATATGCAAACATTATATTTTTCAGATAAAAAAAGAAAAGAAAGTTGATCATTTTCCTTCCACTTCATAACTATACTCTACTTGCTGCCACATAAACAACAATGTGAACATCAAAGTTTGTGATTTTGATGTGAAAAACTATATCAAACTCTAGAGGGGCGTGAAAACGTCTCTGTCTCTTTCCTGACTGCCTTGTTCAAATGAATCTGATAGAAAACAAATATGTACTCGCATGCTTATGATGATTTATGTCAATTTATTATAGAAGAAGATTAGGGTCACTAGAAAATAAGAATTCTTACTTTAGTCTCAGAATTCTGACTTTAATCTTCTGAGATTAGACAGAATTCTTTCTTTTTCAGTGGACTAATCCTCTTCCGTACTTTATGTATGAGCCTTGAAAGCATGTCCAGAGTCGCATTAGTACATTTCCCAACATTGGTACATACAGTTTGCTGCTGAACATTGTTTTGCACATTAAACCTAATAATGAATATGTAGTTCTGTAATGGGTTCCCTTTGTCTGCAGCAGATGTTTTATTTGGTCCGTGTCCGTCTGAAGGTGCTGAAAGTTTCAGACGCTCCCTGTGATCCTGGAAGGACGCGGCTTTAGTTTCAACTCTTGTTGAATCGTTTTTCTCTTTACAGCGGAACCGCTACCGTTCCCCTCCGGTGGGGGGAAGTCCTTCCTGCTGGGGGGGCCAGACGACGTGCTGGAAAGCGTGTTGGGTTTGGGGGATCTGGCAGACCTCACCGTCACTAATGACGAGACGGACTTCGGCTACGATGTAAGAAAACCAGTTCAAGTTGTACTGGGAGAGAAAAATGTAATGGACAAAATCCCACTGTCCCTCTGCGCCTGTGTGTGTCCCTCTCTGTCCCTCTTTGTCCCTGTGTGTCCCTCTTTGTCCCTGTGTGTCCCTCTCTGTCCCTCTTCGTCCCTGTGTGTCCCTCTCTGTCCCTCTTTGTCCCTGTGTGTCCCTCTTCGTCCCTGTGTGTCCCTCTCTGTCCCTCTTCGTCCCTGTGTGTCCCTCTCTGTCCCTCTTTATCCCTGTGTGTCCCTCTCTGTCCCTCTTCGTCCCTGTGTGTCCCTCTCTGTCCCTCTTCGTCCCTGTGTGTCCCTCTCTGTCCCTGTGTGTCCCTCTCTGTCCCTCTTCGTCCCTGTGTGTCCCTCTCTGTCCCTCTTCGTCCCTGTGTGTCCCTCTCTGTCCCTCTTCGTCCCTGTGTGTCCCCACCAGCTCTCGTCCAGTAAAGAGTCTGCGTTCAGGAAGACGTGGAACCCTAAGTACACGTTGCGGAGCCACTTCGATGGCGTCCGGGCGCTGGCGTTCCACCCCGTGGAGCCCTGCCTGGTCACCGTGTCTGAAGACCACACCCTGAAGCTGTGGAACCTCACCAAGACCGTCCCAGCTAAAAAGTATGCTGACTCAGCACACCTTTTCTCTACCGTCGTTCATAGTTACATCAGATGCAGGCTTTCTTTAACACAGGAGAATCATAAAGCTCATTCATTTCAGTCATTTAATCTAAACTCACACAGCGATGATGTTTTGATCATTTTGACGTTTTCCTTTTAACGTTCCATTTATATCAGATGCAGCCAGCACTTTGTGAACAAACTGCATCTCTAGTCAGTTTCAGTTTTAGCAAATATGTAAAAACCACATTTTTTAAATAAAAGCATCACAGCTTTAAAAGCTCATTTAAGAAAAGGAGAGCAGCAGCCATGATGAGCCGAACACCGACCTGGATCTTCTCTCTGTTTCAGAAGTGCCTCTTTTGATGTGGAGCCCATCTACACATTCAGGGGTCACATGTAAGTATCCTCACTCCTATACAGACACACACGCGTGTTTTTGAGGCTTGTGGGGACGTTACTTTGACTTCCTTTTGTTTTCTACTACCTAACCCTTACCATCACATATCCAACCCGAAAACAGCGTTCCCCCTCATGGGGACCAAGAAAATGTCCCCTCAAAAGCAGTGGTCCCCACAACCCCATAATGTAGGCAGAAATAGGTCCCCACAAAGATATAAAAACCTGACACACACACACACACGCACACACACACACACAATGTTATGTCAAAAAGGTTTTTCAGAGTGGTAGATGAAGAATTGCTGCTTTATGAACCCAGATCCTCATAAACGATGCATTTAGTGTCTGAACGTAGAATTATTCATTTTCTACAGTGTTGAAGTGTCGACAAGCCAGGCTTTCTAAATTCTTCCACTTCACTCAAAAGCTCCAGCTGAATAAAACAGATTTGAGCCACAATCTGGAGAAGAGTATGGAGTTGGTTTTCAAGGTGTGGGTTAGGATGGAGAAAGAAAGCTGAAGTTTAGAACATCATGTTTGTGACTTTATTCCAGGTCTGGTCGTCAGCATGCATCCAGCCAGATCTCAGTAGAAATATCTGCAATAAGTTCACAGAGAACTTTTTTTATTCCTCCCTCAATATTGGCCCTAAAATGAACAAATAATAATTCTGCTTATTTCAGGAACTTGATCAATTCCCAGAGCATGATGCTGCCATCTCAGTTTTTTACTGGGGAAACTGTGTTGTTTCAGTGATGGTGTCCATTTATGTTAAATATTTTGTCTTGGAAACATTTGTTTTGTCAGATCATAACTCGCTCTCTGAGGTTTGGGATGGTTTCATCCAGACACTGAGATTTTCTTTCAGAGTTCTGGAAACAGATGGTCACATGTAGATCGCTGGCATTGTTTGGAAATATTCCTGCTGTTTCTTAAGTTTAATTAAATGGGACTTATGTCCATTTATTACAGAAACCTGGGATTTTAATAAAAGCTTTGTTCTTCATTTTCACTGCAGATTCTATTGTGTTTCTTGCATTTATATGAATTGTTTTCCATCTTATTGTTTGATTTTAACCAACTATTTTATGCTCGGTTTGTGATAATTTTTTTTAAATAAAATTGTATTAGAAAGTTTTTAAAATATGAGAGAAAAAGCTTTCAATGGGTTAAAGTTTTGAACTTCATCAGAGTAACAGCAGAGATCTGCTGAAGAGATTCAACCTTCAAAGCAGAAGAATCCAGCCTGGTTGTTGAAAGATCACCATAACTTACCATTATTAATTGAGAGTTTATTTCCTGAAGAATATTTTAATTTATTTCTGTCTTTTCCTTCCAGCGGCCCGGTTCTGTCCTTGGCGATGACCTCCAGCGGTGAGCAGTGTTTCAGTGGAGGCATCGACTCCACCATCCAGTGGTGGAACATCCCCAGCTCTAACGTCGACCCCTATGACACATACGGTACTGACGTGATCCACTGGATCACTGCCGATCAGCTCCCTGTTCTCTGCTCTTTCACATTTAGATCAGAAACTTTGGATTTCTGCAGAATGTTGAGTGAAAAGTTTGACAGTCTGCCATCTTAGAAAACAGTTCTTATTGTTCTGATCTTCTTCAAGCTGCTTTCTGAGTCTTTAGATGAACTAAACACAACAGCTAACGATTACTTCAGGAATCAAGTAATCAATTATTCTGATAAAATCGAATAAAAAAGTTGCTACATTCTGGAGATATTTTTATTTATCCACTTAAGTCTTTTTTACAATATTAGAAATGCATTAAAATGTGGTGATAAATAATTAAACTCCTGTTTTAAATAAGACTTATTTTACTGGCTAAAATGTAATAACAGCATTCTTTTAGTGAACTCTTGATCATTTGTATCAAAGGATGAATCAGCAGCTAAAAAAATCCTTCTAATATGAACGTGAGAAGCTCAGGCTGGATTGATCAATACAGTGTAGAGCTGATCTGTTGATTATATTTTGGATCAATTGATTACTAATTGGTCAGCAAAAGGTTATCTTTTATAGGATATTTGTTTTTACAGCATTTGAATCAGGTAAAGCTGAAACTGATTATTAAATTCAATAATCAATTCATCACAATTGATCCATTGAATCGTTTCAGCCTGAATGGAACATGAAAGCTTGATGACGGTCTATCAGGACCAATCTGCAGCTCTGTGTGATGTCATCAGAAAACCTGAGATCAACTGTGTCTAAAAGCCTCCCAGCTTAAATCTGCAGCTTTTCTACATTGTTTTCTACAGACACATTGATTCATTAGTTCTAATGACCAGAAAGTTGGATACACTATTCTTTATTTAGCGAAGTCAGTGAAGAAACGGTTCAGATGGTGCCTTAAAGTGAAATCAGAAGTTAAGTTGTAGCAAAGCAAAAAATCCCTCCTATAGTTTCCTGTTGTGCTGCTGGCAGATTGCAGCGTCCTGGCGGGGTCGCTGCTGGGTCACGCCGACGCCGTGTGGGGATTGGCTTACAGCGGCATCAAGAACCGCCTCCTGTCCTGCTCTGCTGATGGAACCGTCAAGCTGTGGAATCCTGTGGAGAAAGACCCCTGCATCAGCACTTTCAACACAAACAATGGTGAGAGGCAGATTACACTAGGGACGCACCGATTCACTTCTTTTCACTTCTGATACCGATATCAGAGGTTTAGTATCGGCCGATACCGATCTGATACACAAAAACAGCTGAACTGACTTAAAATGTTTCTTTTTTAAACACAGACATATGTATCCTGAAATACAAATTAATCTGCTGACTCTGCACCAGAATAGCTAAAGACACTGACAGCTTCACCAGCTAGTCAAACATGGAAAAACAACTTTAATTTGTTCAGTCAGTGCAGTTAGGAGTAGAACAGCCAATGGAAATTAAATAAAGAAACTGAAACTGATAAAAACAATAGGTTGACTATTTGGCCAGACATGTAAAAATAAACTGAAACAAACCAGAAAGAGCAATTATGAATTATAAATATAATGTAAAATATTTAATAAATCATGACTCAGAGCACAAAGCATAGAATTAGAATGAATAGATCTGCCTTTATGGTTCGGAAACATTGCCACAATACCCAATCTAGATTTTTTTCTAGATCAGGACCGATACAGATATTGATATTGGATCGGCACGTCTTTAGATTATACCAGATTAATTATGAGTTCATCAGAACGGAGCAGGAAGTAACTGAGCAGAACTTCCTGCCTTGCTTCCCTCTCTGCAGAGCATGGAATCCCCACCGCCGTAGACTTTAACGGTTGTGACCCCGCCCACATGGTGGCGTCCTTTAACAATGGAGACGTGGCGATATACGACCTGGAAACGTCCCAGACTGCACTGGTGCTGAAGGGTCAAGGAGACAGCAGTAAGGTTCACTCTGGTCACTGACGTTCATCTCCATAACAACCTGTCACTGCTGACCTTTCCTCTCCTGCCCCGCTCAGCCGTCCCGGGTTTGAATCACATCAATAAAGTGGTGAGTCACCCCACGCTGCCCGTCACCATCACGGCTCACGAGGATCGCCACATCAAGTTCTTCGATAACAAGTCAGGTCAGTCTGCTGACCGCCGGGTTCCACCTGGAGCGACACAAACAGAGGGGATTTTATTGACTTATTTTTATTTTTTATCACTTTTATTATTTTGTCTTAATATACATATTGTTCTATTATTATGACTTTTAACAATATTATTGCTCTCATCTTTTGTCAATTTATAAAGTGGGACACATACAGCTGCAGGAGAGAGGAACAGAATGTCACCATTTGTTTAAAAAAACCTTGAAAATTCCACACAGTCTGTAAACGCATCATGACTCACTGTCACATGACCAGCCTCTTTCTGTTCCTCCATTAGAAAGAAACGGCAGCAAGATGGAAATAAACATCAACCCAGTTTTATTTGACTGATAGAGAATGTTAAAGAATGACTAATATCATTACCACTGATATCAGTCACTAATGTTATATGTTATATAATTTAACACTGATATACATTCCTACTCCTAATATAAAGAATATAACAGATTTAATGAACTCAACAGGACTTCAAATTTAAAATGAAATGATTAATCCCAACTATACAGAAGATGTAATGTCTACTATAAATCCTTTTTGTGTGCAGGAAGGATGACCTGCAGCAGTCTGTGTTGCATTTTATCTAAAGAGGCTTCTAACAGAAGACACTGTTTAATAATTCTCTCATAAAGAGGACACTCTGTTTTTTGTAGGTTTTTTTTTTTTTAAATGAAATGTTGAAGAGATGTGATCTGCTCCAGCTTTCAGGCTAGCTGCTAGTAGCAGGGAGGCTAAAAAACACTTCACATTGTGATGGATGTGTCTCTAGAATAAATGGGTTTTACTAAAACTTGTGAGGTGAATTACTGTGACGTTACATAGATGAATTTTCAGCCCAATCTGAAGCAGTTTGTCCTCTGTGCAGGTAAAATGATCCACGCCATGGTGGCCCATCTGGACGCAGTGACCAGCCTGGCAGTGGATCCTAACGGGATCTACTTGATCTCTGGCAGTAAGTCTCCTAACGTCTCATAAAGCTCAGAGCGATTCCAGGTGTGAAACTGTTTCTAACAGAGTCTTTTTAAAATGGTTGGGCCCAGCAGGGTTGTGAAGCTGCTGGTGTGTTAAATGTGCTGAACTGCTGCAGAGTTAACAAGTGAACGTGTGATTGTATAAATTAATGTCTGTTTAAAAAAGAAACATTTTAAGTTGATCCAGCAGTTTTTCTGTTTCGGCTTGGTATCGACCGATACTAAACCTAGTGGTACCGGTAGTGAAGTCAGTGGATCGGTCCGTTGCTGGAACCATGCGGAGTGAAGCGGTGGTTCGGTCGACCAACATGTCTCCTCTCCTCCGCCTCAGGTCACGACTGCTCCCTGCGGCTCTGGAACCTGGACAGTAAAACGTGCGTGCAGGAGATCACGGCTCACCGTAAGAAGAGCGAAGAGGCCATCTACGACGTGACCTTTCACCCATCCAAAGCCTACATCGCCTCGGCCGGAGCCGACGCCCTGGCCAGGGTCTACGTATAGAGGAGAGGAGCAGCGCCGCGCCGCGGGCTCCTAGTCAGACGGAGCCAGGATTCAGGTCTGTTCACATCCATCTGAAGGCAGCAGCAGACTGAGACGCCCAAACACACGCAGCCGCCCCGTGCCACCGCCGCCTTTGCCCACTGAATGGAGCACGTCTAATCTGGCTGATCAGCTCCCTCTCTACGGTGGCGTCCAGCAGGCTAACCACGGCCAGCCCGGCCTCCTCGTCATATTCAACTCTAGTGCAATCTCCACATGCAGACGTAGGAATGTTAAAGGAAAAATCCCCCCAAATGCAGCTGATGGGTGGAGCTGCTCCTTTCTGCTCACAGATTCCGTCCATCCCATGAACTCTTTGGCTCAGTCTCCATCACTGTTACTTCCTTATTTGTGCCATGGTCAAAGGTTGCATTATGGGATTTTTAGTTTTAAAACATCCACTCACAGCAAGGCAGTCGGTAAATTAGTTTAAATGTCTAACAGTGATCTGTCTTTTCATCGTCTCAATGGTTCTCAAGTTCAAAGGATGAATTCTTTACATTTTACTGTTACAAATGTAAGTGGCTGCAGCAAGACATCTGCAGTCAAAACGACCCTTTTGGTCCTTTCAGTTTTCCGTAGTGACAAAGTTTCACTTGGAAGAATCAAGTCTGAAATGATTAACTTTATTATTGCTTTCATGTTATTCTGGGTGAAGGATAAAGTTCTCACTGCCTTTCAGACTCATTCAGCCTCAGGAGGTTTTACAGTGAGGCTTAGTGAACGTCTGCTGGGTTTAAGGTCAGCTACGTTTACTGAAGAATCCATCTTCAGATAAAGTCAAGGCTCATCAAGCTGTCTTCTTAGAGAATAGAGAAATGATGAGGAAACGTGTCTGATCAGACCAACACCAGGGACAGATCTGGTTTAGTGATGCAGCAAGATTTCAACTGTTACTTCTGGTTTTACCAGTTCTTCACAACTTGGTATGTAGAAACTCAGTGTTTCGTCTTAAACAGTTCTGTCCTCTAACAGAACCTTCTGCTGATTTTTCATTCAGCCTGAAGAACCAAAGACTCTGACAGCAGGGATCATGAAGGGAGACGGATCTGAAGTTTTGAAATGGGCTTCTGTGGAGAGTAGGGACCAATAATATATTTACCAATATTTTTATATATATTTCCTACGTGTTTCAATCCCACGTAAAAGCAACTACAAGGTCTCTGTGACACTGCTCTAACTAAACTCCCCACAGTCCTGCACTGCTTCACTGTCACATGACTGAAAGTGGCCGACAGCGTTCTCCTGAAACACAAACAGCAACTAGACAGCAGGAAACATCAGTTATTAATCAGCCCAGTTTTATCGGACAGATACCGATATGATAAAAAGTGGCTAACATCAGCTGATATTGATTCCAATATATTGTGCATCCCTAGTGGAGAGTTCCTAATCAGTAACCATTCTACCAGTCCATCTGACTGGTTGGGTCTTTACATAACTGTGCTTACATGATCTAACCAGTGGTTAGCCAGAAATATAATTCTGGTTTTCATCAAAGTGAAATGTTATTCCCAATCAAACTGTGTGAAAGCTTCACAACTTTGAGACACACTGCTGCAGAATTCAGTCAGCTAGCACTGAAATGCTGCAGCAGTGACTCAGTAATAAGAATTAATGTCATGCAGCACTGAACAGTTTCTGATTAAGCTAATCAGCTGACACATTTTTGACCAAAATCATTTACTTTCAGCCCCTAGTGGGGCTGTTTTTAAAAAAACAAAGAACAAGTTGGCGGCTTCACAAGGAAACGCAAAGACACGTCCTGACTCTATATCAGGATTTCTACACCGTTTATTCTGCAGTTTATGAAGCAACATAAACTGCAGAACAAGAGAGATACTGAACGTTCTCCACTGCAGGGAAGATATTGACTACTCTCAACATAACCCCACTTCAAAAAGCAGATGGTTGTTTTCTGCTTCATCTGTTATTGACATCTTTATGAAACACTTAAAGTTCATGTGCTATTTCCTGTTTGTATGAGGACACTAGGAAAGCTCAGGCTGGAACTGACAGGTTGAGTTGCTGCTGCCCCTAGTGGTGTGGAGGTTCAGTTTAAAGAAGTTATCTTTGAGAGAAAAAATGCTAAAAATCCTTTTTTTGTCTTTTGTCAGCAATCTGTGACTGAACACTTGCCTTCACAGTGGTAAGCATTAAAGTGCATCAGTAGTGTGTAGAGGAGCCAGCAGGGGGTGCTATCATCTATCAGGACACTAAAGAAGCAGAAGTGCTACATGATCTGAACTAATCACAACAAATAAAGCCAGTTTGTTTAATGTTCATATCTAAAAGTTTGGGTAATTATTTTTCATGTAACTTTCTGAAGCTCAGCCTGAGAATCACTGAACCTGACAGACAAACGGGGGATTTTTCCTTTAAACCTACAGAGACAAAGTCTGGACTGAAGTGAACATCTGATGTTTGATCTCATGGTTTCTCTCCTTTTTTAAAAAAAAGAAAAATATTTAAATGTGCTGATGTTGCCAGGAAAATGTTTTAGCAGCTGTACAGTTTTGAAGAAATTTAAATTAAGAAATGAAAAAAAAACAAAAAAAAAAACAACATGAGTGAGTTTATGTGTTTGAAAACCTGCCGAACGATCACGGTTGGTGAAATGTCTGATGGCGTGTAAATCTGACGAGGGTGGAGCTGCTCGGACCGCCGAGCACAGCCCTGCGTCTAAAGCTGAGTATTTTTGTTTGTGTGAAAGAAAAAAAAAAGGTCTAGTTTTTATAATCCTTTTTATAGAAATATTGTTACTGGAGCGGAGGAGCTGTCCTATCGGCCGTCCCAGCGCTCACAGATTAACTGTCGCTCGGTGACTCTAACTTCACTGCCACAGATTAAAGAGCTGAAGTCACACGGAGGAAAGGAGAACGGTTCAGATGAAACACACTGGATGGATGGTTTTATAAGAACCTAAATGTTATTGAAATCAGGTATGTAAGGAACAGACACAGGTCAGCACCATGTTATGCTGTTAGACAGCAGCTGCTCTCACACCGGTGTTATGACACCTCTGGTCCTGCTGGGAAGAATTAACGGCCGATTACAGCAGCAGAGCCAGAAATAATCTGCTGTTCTCATAGTTCAGAAAGAGAAATCGGATAAAATGAGTGTCGAGTCAAAGCTTTAGAAACTGGCCACCAAATCCAGATTCTCCCTCTGGAGCTGGAAAAATATCAGTCTGACCTAAAATACCTGATCTGATTATATAAATGGTAGAATGACGTTTCTTCTGACTTTTTACATCAAAAATGTCTGATATGGATCCAAACTGTAAACTCAATGTCTAAACCAGGGGTGTCCAAAGAGTGGCCCGAGGGCCACAAATGGCCCGAGGGCTGATTTTTGTGTGGATTGAGAATTTTTATTTTTAATCAGGGTAAAATTATTACCAACATAATTTTCCTATAATGGAAAATGTAAAGTGCAACATTCATTTTTACAACCAGGCCAGTATAATAAGCAGAACCTCGTTTATCCAGAGACTTTTACTTCCTGCTGAACCCAAATCATATTTTTGAAACTATTGACAATCATTTTGAGACACAAATCCTGTTCTGATTACAAACAATAAATTGTTCAATAAATCTGTCCAAAGCCCAAAGAATTGGGAAGCTGATGTCTTAATATAGCAAACGTGTAAAATCCTTTAAGTTTTGGATCTATGGTGAATAACATCTTTTTCCTGAAAGAAAAAAAAAATCTGACCACTTTATTTGTTGGACTAGTATTTCTTTTTTTATTTTTTGGCCTGTGATTACTTTTGAGAGAAGGTTTGGACGCCCCTGGTCTGAACCACTGAGTCTTTATTTCCGGTGTTGCTGATCCGACTGAAGTCGTTTTCCAGTGACGAGACGTTTAGTGACCCGCTCAGCCTGAACCCAGCTGTGGTTCTTCAGGGCCGACCGACTCCTCTTCCTCACATCACCTCTGTCAGTGTTTGGCTCCTGTGTGTTTCTGCAGATGTTACTGACCTCACACACAGACACACACATCTGGAGTGTGTTTTTAGCAGAAAGCAGCCCATTGGAGCTCCTAGAAAACGTGGTCTTTGAGTAGCCATCTTTTAGGATGTGACTTACTTCATTGTTGTGCTTTGTTCTGATGCACAGTTTTAGTTTGACTTTTTGTTTGTTTGAAGAGTTCCTAACCTGAGTGGCTTCTGGTTGATCACAAGTCCAAATAAATGCTTTTGTTTTAAATAAGATTAAGATCAACTTTTTAACTCTGTGTGTCTGAAGCATGGTTAATCCAATAAAATATTTTTTGTAGTCTTCCCATGAAAACAAGAAAAATGCAGTTTAGATTTTTTTTTTTTTTTATAAACTGAACAACCGTTTTTCAGAACTGTACCACAGAGCAGAATACAGCAGTTAATGTATATAAAATGTCTATTATGAGTAATAAATGTTGTACCTGTACAGTTTGCTGCTTCACTTCTTGTGTGGAGTCTATTACTGTTCTCCAGCAGAACGCCAAGAAAAGTTCTAGAAGTTTCTGTTTTTCTGTCCTGGTTTCTTTGTAATGACTAAATACGTTTTTGGTTTTTACCTTTTTCACACTGAAAGTTGGCGTCTGGTTTGCTGCTGCTCAGAGAAAAACTGCTGGTTTTCTCTGGTTTACTCTAATGACTCGGAAGCAGCAGCGACTTCAGACTGTTCAGGTTTATTAGACATGAGTGGATGGAGCAGATTTACAAAGACAGAAATATTTAGTCCATTTACAGAAGAGAGCTGATATAAAACAGAGGTTAGCTAGGAAACAGGAGGGTCGGTTTTATTGGTGCACAGGTCACTTCTGTCCAAGTTGAGAGAGCTGAGAAAAAAAAGAAAGAGGCGGTCAGCAGGGTGCAACAACACACACACACACACACACCACAGTCATGCAGCAGGTGAACAGTAGAGGTGTGTGTTCTGACCTGCTTCATGAACTGAGCTGCGTTGAAGAGCTCACTGCAGCCGTAAACCACCTTCCTCCCCGGTTTTGACTGAAAAATAAAAAAAGACCAAGAGGATTTTTACGTAGTTAGAAAGCAAAACATCGAGACAGGAAATAAATCCACAGTTTCCTGAACATTTCTAGCACAGCTGGTAAAATGTAACAGAAGAGGAACCAGCCTGGTCATCTTCAGGTTAATGTTTGGACCCGGTTCTGACTCTCTGGGAATTCTGGCCCAGCCATCGTTGATGGGTTTTTTTTACCTTACAGAACTACTGATGACCTGACATACAGAGCTGTGAAAAAGGATTTGCTCCCCTAGGAGTTACAGTGGACCAGGTAACTGTATGAACAAGAGCATAACTTGGCACAGATGTTCCTAGGGAATTATTAAAAGATAAATAAATAAATAAATAAAAACGTTAGCCACTGAAAGATGGCGGCCATTTTCCAAGATAGTTCTTGACAAGATGAATAGTTCTGGTGTTGAATCATAACATAACTGGAGCCAAAGAAACCACGTTTTGATTTTTCCACATGGTCACCATTGTTGTGGAAAATATGTTTTTGCACTAATATTGCCAATTAGACATTTGGTGTCAAATCATAGCCACATATTTTGAATCATAGAAATCATATTTATATTTTTGGTTATGTGTTTCCTTGTTCTGGTGGAAATTTTTCAAAATGGCTTTAATGGAGAATGTTTAAACTACAAATCAGCTAATTGTAGAAGGCTGCAATTAGCTGATTGTGGAGATAGCTAACCAAAACGTTAGCTTCATGAAACCAAGAATCTTAGCTCTGCTTATGTGGCTAACCTTAGCGTAGTCCACTAGGTTCTGGTACTCGATGTAGTTTCCTCCTCCAACCACAAACACGATGGCCTGAAACACACAAGATCTCACTGAGACACAGAGGAAAGCAACACACACATCCAACACATGATCACATCCATGTGGACAACACCAAACAGGTTATGTTTAAATAAAAAGGAAAAAACAATCAACATCAGAGGGCTGTGGTTGCTTGCTGAGCAGTTGAGTCCAAAGTTCAATAATTCTGATCTGTACTGGTTTTCTGTAATATGCTGCCAACTTTAAAATAACATTGATGGAGGTGATCTACCATCTGACTGACCCTTTACACTAAACCTCTAACTTTCTGACTGTAAATCCATCTTGTTCTGGGAATGAAAAGGAATCCATCATAGTTCCACACACTAAACGTACCTCCTGAAATGGATTTTTGTTCCTGGGAATGGAGCTGAAAAAGAAGTGAGTGAGTTATGAGACAGTCCGCACAGCGCCGTCTGATTCTGCTCATCTGTTAGGGGAGTTGCTGATTCTTGTCCTACCTCTCGCTGCCCCGCAGCATCTTTGGGTCAAAGTAGCGATAATCATCAGTTTCCTGAAAGAAAAAAAAATATCAGAAACAGAGAGATGAAAATTATGAAAACGCTGTAGATGCACACCTCCTGCATTTTGAACTAGGGATGAACAATGTATCTCTTAACATACTGACATCAGTCCAAAAATAAAACTGGGCCATTTTTCATCTTCAGCAAAGCAACAAAAACTCACAGGTTGAGATTTCATTTCCATCAGGTTGTCCACAATCCGAGTGACTGGAAGGTTCTGAAGACAACACAAGTTGTTTAAGTTTCAGTAACACTTTTTTGTACACATATACATGACAATAAAATAACCAGACATATTGTCCAGGTTCAGGTAAAGCAATTTGTTCATGTCTAAACTTGACTGATACTGTTAAATACAGAAATGAAGACTGATCTAAACAAGTCTTCATGACTTCCTGCCATCTGATGACAGTTTTTGTTTTTTTTGCTGGTCTTTAAGTAACTAAACATATTTGACTCACATGCTGTTTGAGCCCCAGGTTCTTCACTCCCTCCATGACAAACTGAGAGCCAGTGTTCATGACTCTGGAGAACAGCCTGAAGCAGCAGAGGAGGACAGCGTTATTCTAACGAGCTTCAATCAGGCAGCTAAAACATCAAATACATGAAGACTTAAGCTTTCCTCAAGAAAAGTACCCAAAACGAAAAACAGCAGCCGTGTTTCAGACACTGTTTGGAAAGTTTTTCTTCTTAAAGTGAGTGGGTAGAGCTTATATTCATGAGTGCTCAATAGTCCAGGTATTATGGTATTATTTTTTAAGCCTTCTTTCGTGAAATATAGTAAAATAAAGGTGAAAGGTTGTGCTGTGACTGTAAAACTTTTAATCAAGTAATTGCAAAATCTGTAATTAATCAGATTTTAATCAAAAACTATATATCAACAAAAATAAGCAACATTGGAAATACTTAAAATCTAATGTCCAAAGTAAAATCCTTATCAGTACGAATAAAACAGGCCGGCTGAACAGAACACTGTAAGAATGAGCAGCAGAGTGAAGGCCGGTTACCCCATCGGTTTGACTCCACTGTTGCCGTAGTTAGCTGGGCCGGAAGCCATTTTGGTAAACGCCCTGAGGAGAAACACAAAAACACAAAGTGAGCAACCAACACAACCAACTTTACTTTTAATGTTCCACCAGTGGAACAAAGAAACACAAAGAACATTTTTGCTGTTTACAAATTTGTCACAAAATTCAGGAGATGCTGATTGAAGATCCCTTTATACTTCACAGGAACAGAAAAATGTCTCCTCACTGCCGGAGCTGCAGGGCTAAAATAACAGCACTCCTGTTTCAGAGCTCTTCAAGAATATTTTCTTAAATGAGTTTCAGAGAAATATGAAGGTTGTGTGCAGCAGTGAGAGATAATGAGGGAGTCCTGGGTCTGGGTTTTTGTGCAGTATGAAAACATTGTGGCCAGAATAACTTTGTTCTCGCCGTCTCAACACATTTATCTGCTCTTGAAAAACCAATATTTAAACCATAACCACCACAAACAGCCAATCTGTGATCAAACTGTTTGGAGGACTTATCTTTATTAAGCTAATTTATTTTTATCTTTGTATAGTGACTTCATGTCAACTCAATCAATATTCAACAGTTAAATGTTAAAGTAACAGACGGAGAGAAGCTAAGGACTTACTTCCACTGTTTAATGTAGTTTAGAGGTGAAAGGTCACAGTCTGCGTCCAACAAAGCCTTCCTGTACTGCTCCAAATCAGACTATGAAAACACACACAGAGCAAAGTTACTAACATACCTGGACATTAGGATTTCTCACAGCTTTAGAACCTTATGGCAGAATTTAAAGGTCTCAGCGCCGTCAGTCCCCCTCATGAAGGAGAACAACTTCCTGTTCCAGGAAAACCGTTTATCCGCCACTGCCGGTGGCCATGGAACTAGCTTGAGCATTCAGAACAGGTTCTGTCATGGTGAACTAGTTGTAGCGTAACAGAGAGCATTGGCGAGGGTGTGAGCAGCACACATATGATGTGATTGACAGCACTAAGACCCGCCCCCTGGCTCTGATTGGTTGTTTTTGACTGTATTTCTGCAGATGGCAGCAGGACCACAGGGAAAAGACAGAGGAGCTCCTGTTAAGTTGTAAGTAGCATACTCCGCATGTGTGAGATGTAAGGTAGTGGGAGGCGGGGCTAGAGCTGTAGTTTTTTCATTCTGTTGTGTGAGGAGCGCATGTTGTTAACTGTTAATGGCGACCATTAAAGTGTGGATGCTAACGTCAGCAGTGTGATTATTGAGTCAACAGCTCCATTTGACCACCGATTCTCTGTCTCATGTTAAACTGTCACAACACAGTGACAATTTAACAAATATGTAAAAGAAAACAAAAAAAAACCCATATATTTTATAAAAGTTACATAGTGCAGCTTTAATGCTAAGTGTGTGACCAAAGGACAGTGTGCTGGGCAGAGTGTGTTACCTCTGAAGGAACCTGCTGAGCTGTGATGTAGTAGATGAGGAAGAGTCTCATTTTATCCTCTGGAGTCCCCGCTGTCCAACAGAAACATTCACACACACAGTCAGTACATCGCTAACATACAACATGTACAAACATTTATAAGGTGAGTGTCTGTGTGTGTGTGTGTGTGTGTGTGTGTGTGTGTGTGTGTGTGTGTGTGTGTGTGTGTGTGTGTGTGTGTGTGTGTGTGTGTGTGTGTGTGTGTGTGTGTGTACCGTCTGGGTCACCGATGATGTCCAGCAGTGACTTGTCTATGGTTGATTTACTCATCAACTTCTCTTCATACTCAAAGTAAACATCCAATTTACGACTCTGATGACAAAAACAGAATGAAGTCAGTATGAAGGAGCAGATCTCGCACCTCATATCATTGAAGTACTGACACCAACAGTCTGACCCACTAGTTATTGATATGTTAGACAATATGTCTGTTTACAGCAATGACCAGGCATATTTTCTGATACAGCAAAAAGAAAAAGGACCCTTTTAATGTGTCTAGCTTTGATAAGAAGAATCTGATCCTTCTGATTTGTTTTTGTACTTTAGTGGATGTTCTGTCCTGGCAGCATGGTCAGGCATTATGGTGCACAGCAAAAACAAAAACCTTACCCAGGATTTATGTCAGGTTTATGTCAGGTGAAAATGTCTTAGTACACCTGAAATTACACAAAAACTAACTGACAAGTACATTTAAAGCAAGATACAGGAGCTTGTTTTAAGTCAATAATTCTTTAATATTGATTTAAAAAAATGCTAGCAGATTTTTCACATATCACATGGGGGAAAAATATTTTTATAAGCTAAATAATCAGTCAGTGGATCAAGTACTATTTATCTATTGTCAAGAATTATTTACTTAAAACAAGCTTACAGAAAAGATACTTGTACGTTAGTTTTATCTCATTTCAAATGTACTAAGATATTTGACCTAAAACCTAGATAAAAAAAACTTGGTAAGATTTTGGTGCTTTTGCTAAAAACTTTATAAGTTAAAGATCCCAGGTAATATGTTGGTATGTTCAGGTTTCAAACAGCAGGCAGCCGGACAGCCTGCGGTACCTTAATGTGGTCAAGCACGGCAGTGGCAACGTTTGTGTGAAGATCAATCAGTCTTTTCTTCTCCAGGAGCTCAGGCAGAGAGCTGGACACAACAGGACGATGGAGCAACACATTAATGCTAAAACTGACATTAAATTTCTCACCAGGGACATCTTTCTAAAGAAGTTATGCTTTAGACAAACACTGTGTTGAACATCTTCAAAACTGATTTAAAAATACAGACTGAGTATCAAACAGTGGGGAAGAAAGGAAGAAAAAGGCAGCTGAAATCTAAAATACACATTTGATTCTTTCTGATAGAACCTCTGATATAACCTGAGTCACGTAGCTCCAGGAGGACATTAGCAAAATGAGGAATGCCTTGTAATCTCTAAAACCTTTGGTTCTATTAGAGAATTTCATCCATTTGGGGAAAGGTACGTTGTAACAAACTCAACCTTTCAGTTACTCAGCCCCTGCCTGGTCTTATTACTCTGACAGGATCAGCAATCCAGACAGATTTTTGTGTTTCTGTGATTGCCGAAAATAATAAGAAAAAAATATATCAACAGATTCCTGCATTTCTTTGCTCTAATGCAAGTGCTATTGCTCTAATTTTTACTTCGATGTGAGGAGAAGGAAAAAATAATAACAAAATTCTGAAGTAGCACCACAAAATGAGTGGTTATATTGCAAAAGACATAAAAATAAAAATAAAAATAAATCACACAATACAATCAGGAAATCCAGGACGGTCTGGACTAGGCTGAGATAACAACATAACATTTTTAAGACATCGACTTTTTTGGGGGTAAAATGAATGTACGTAGTTGAAAATAGACACCAACATCGTAGCCTACAAGGTACTTGTTAAGCTTAAGGTTCTGTATTGATATTAGCTAGTCATCTTTTAGCTAACATTACCTGCATCCAACAGCTTTACTCAACTCAGTCGGTTAGTTTGGAGGGAAAAACTGTGAAAAGTTCTTTGCGTTTTGCTGGTTTGTTGCCGTGATTCTAACACAAACCTACGTAGCTCCGCCCAGCAGCAGCAGGTCTCCTTCACAGGTGGAAGCCCAGCGCGAGCGTCGTAGCGCTCATGTTGCTTTTAAAGGCGGCTCAGAAAAACAGGTTACAACATGTTAACAATGGATTAAACAGTTTTAACTGCTGATAAAAGTGACAGAGGAGACAAATATGGGAAGTGTGGAAGCCTCTACTGTATCAAATTGACATAGGAATAACAGAGAGTTGGCCATTCTAAGGTAAAAACCCAGCGCATACAGTGTTCATGTTTTGTTTTGTTTTTTTCATCCAGACAGCTTCCCGAGCCCCCCCCTGCAATGACACGGCGCCCCTCCTAGGGGGGGCGCCCCACAGTTTGGGAACCTCTGCTCTAAGCAAAGTAACATGAATCTAGATGGAGATCCATGGACTATTAAAGCATGGCTCTCCTCTTCTCTGTTCCTTCTCACCTGACGGCTGAGGTGAGCTTGGCTGTGTTGTCTGACAGCATGCTGATGGCTCCTTCATCCTCGCCGTCCAAACCCTGGACAAGAACACATCTGTCGTTAGTAAACTTCAATCAGTGTCAGACTGAAAGATTTCAGTAAAGAGTGGTTTTTAGGTGTTGCGTGTGTTTGTGTGAGGCTAACCATAATGCTTTTCAGCCGTTTGACCTCGTCTTCCTGGGCTCTGTATGCATCAAGCTCTTCCTGGACCGACTCTGCCACCTCTGGGAATGGACTGTTAGAAAGACAGCAACATAGCAACAGACAGACAACAGGCGTTTTTTTATTTAAATAAGGTATAGAAACCAAACAGTGTCAAAAACCTCAGTAATTAAAGGGGCAGGTGGTGCCATTTTAAAGCACAATCAAGCAACTGTTAACTTCAGCTGTTAAAAAAAATTCTATATACATCAAAAATTATATGTTATTTTTGATATATATATTGTACACTGTTACGTTGTAACCCTGTAACAACATTTTTAATCAGCATTGTACTGAGAGGTAGCTCCTAAAACTCAGCAGATGAGCAGTTCCACCAGATGTTTGCTAATTGCTGCTGGCTAGTCTGAAGAAGGAGAGCTGCTCTGTGAGGCAGAAGCTGGGAAACTCAGAAACTGCAGCTCTGAGGAGGAGCTGTGTCTTGGAGGCGGAGCTAGGTCCACCCAGGTATTTTGCACAGATGAATGGTTGCCATGGAGCATAAAGGATTTATCAAACATGCACGAAAAAAAATCAAGGCAACATTCCAGGTGTGTTTTTGATGAGGGAATAACATAATATCTCCTAATACTCAATTTTACATGATACTGTCCCTTTAATGACCTCAGATATACAGAAAAAAAATCACTTATTAACTTCAGGACAGAACAGAATCATCTAGTTCTAGTTCTAGTGAAATTTGAAGTCAAATTGTTCTAAATTTGATTTAGAAAATGGCGGTTAAAACTCCTGGTGATCTTTGTCAAACATGTTGTTTAGGAACTGACCTGCCCTTGTGCTTCTGCCAGAACTTATCAGCAGCAGTGAGGTCATACGTCTTCTTGGTCTTTTTCTTTGGTCTGGCGCCAGCGTGTGATGGATCGGTCCCCCCTCCCTCCTCCATCATCACCCTATTCAGATGGAAGTCCTGATGGACACAGAAAACAGGTCATGTTTAGTCTGCATGTCTACCAAGAGCTGAGACATTCTAAAAGGTTTTAGTATAAAACGGTTCAACGTTAAAAAAAATGTTTTAAATCACTGATTAATTGATCCATCTGTAAATTTAATTTTTAATGCAGTTTGTTCTGCATTACATGAAACATTTTACTCAGACAGGCCAACTCACCAGGACATCATGGATCAGGGCCTGATAGGTCCAGGTGTGGTGAAGGGGCGTGGCCATGTCCATGTTGCGGTCTGCTAGAACCAGAAGGGGCCTCTGGAAACTGGTAAGGACAAAATCCATCATGGGTTATGGAGATCACAGAGCAACATGTCTGACCTGTTACAGAACATCACATCATCTCTCTCTAGTAAACGTCTTTTTTATTTTCAAGCTTCAGATTCAAACAATCAAAGTTTTTTTTCAGCAGCTTGTATTTTTTGCTCAAATATTCAATCATTAGCTCTACGCTGTTGTTAAAATCAACCTAGTGCTGGGCAATAAATACATTTTTCTGTTTTTGAGAATTTAATTTTTGGAGAATCAGATTGTTTTTTTCCATCAATGCTCTCTGAGTTTCCACAATTCAGAGTGATGTCAGGTCACACAGCAACTAATATCTATTTTGGCAAGTGTGTTTTACAGCTTCTATTTTTTCAACTATAAATTCAGGTCAACCCACAGAATGAAAGATTTAAATAATAGCAAGTTTTTAAATATATTTGCTGTAATTTTTTAAGGGAAAAGTTTGGGATTTTTTAAAATTAAAATCAGAAATTAAATTTGGGATAGTAGTTCTGTCTCTCTTTTTCTCAGTTCAGGTAGCATTTATTAACACTTTACAAATCCTCCATCACGTTCAGCCCTAAAGATCCATCTATTAAGTTATGCTTTCAAGCTAAATGTGCTAATGGTTGCTGATAAAGATAATAATTATGTACACAGAGTGAGTGAAAGATGAAAGCTGGTTCTGTTGATATTTACACTTCGGCACAAATCAGTTACAACAACAGTGACGGTACTGAAATGTAAAATGCTAAACTTTAATAAAAAGTTAAAAAGTCACATTAGCTGCATTGTCGTTAATTTGAGAAACTTAACGATTGTAATGATTGATTAAAATCTAGTTTAACATAAAAAACATTCTACTGTTCACCGACCTGAACTGTCCGGCAGTCATACTGTCTCCGGTAAACAGACTATTTCTGGCGTCCCGCAGGTTTTCACGGAGCTTTTTATCCAGCTTCTGTACACACAACACAATATACACAAAATACATTGATCTGTTGGAAATTCTTACTAAACAAAATCAAATGTCTCCTGTTCAATACGGTATAATATCCTTTGAAAATGGAGAACTTAACTGCAGACAAAGATAAGAACATAAAATAAAAATGAAAACTAAAAGTGGAAAAGATTCACTGCAAATGCTTCATTCCTAAGCTTCCTGGTCTGTTGAAACACATTTAGAGAGAAAAAAACGACAGAGACACCAAACAATCTCTCTTTAACCCATCTATTCATATTCAAAGGGTTGAGAATATTTTTGGTTTAAATGATCAACTCATATGATTAAAAAAAAGAAATTAGGCATATTGGAACATATCAGGAATGTAATTGGAAATGTTTAGCTTTCACAACACTTCCAAAACTTCCTCCAAAAGTGTCAGAAGGTTTCCAGCTTCTATCTGACAACTTACCACAGCCACCATCTCTGCAGCGTTTCCCCTGGGGCATCGGATGATTGGCACTGCACCTGAATCACAATGTCACATACCGATTAAATGTCAGAAATTTCATAAACCTGGTTACTTTTTACCCTGCATCTAAACAGGAAAATGCTTTGGTAAAGGTGATCATAACATCTAAACATTATGCAACACGGAGGAATCTCAGCTTCCATGTTAGATCTCAGAGGTAAAAGGACATTTACAGCAAAACGAGAAGCTGATTTGAGAGATCATTGACTCCATGTACAGATAACTACGACTCAAACAATTTAACAATATATAATTAGTTTTATTAGTAGTACTTAAGAATAAATAGACAAATCTTTGAAAAACAGCAAACATTTACATGTTCCAATTTAAATGAAACAAGTGTTAAAAATGTACAGATGATAATAGTCACCTATCTATTGTCAACTTAGCAACTTTGAAAAAAGTCAATATCAGCCAAAATCAGATTTGGAAGATCAGGCTTTATAAAGATCAGTGATCGGCCAAAAAGAAACTGCAATCAGTGCAATTCTTATATTTTCTTTCAATTTGCAAAATTAAATGTATATGCAACTTGATGGCATGGTTTCAGTTTCTTACATCTCCTTTTTAAAATAAAGTGCATCTAAGTGCAGTCGCAGGTGATCAGTGTGCATTGTGTGAGTGATTCCTCTTCTTTAGCAGTATGTGTTGGTACTCACCCAGAGTAACAAAGAAACAGAAGAGGCTGTCTACGATGGTGTCCATTATGGCCTCCATGTCTGTGTCTTGGATGTCTGCTCTGTTGATGGCTGCACAGGTAAGAAAGGCAGAGACGGCTTACATTAACTAGGCCAGAACTGTAACTCAGTTGTGTATGTGTTTTAGAACGTTGTTCAGGAAAATGGAGCAGCATTGAGAAGTTTGAAAGGTCAACATTTCCTTTAAAGCAGAAGTCAGCACAATGATTGTTTATGACCTCAACTGAATGCTGTTTAAATAACACCTCACTTTTGATTCCAACAGAGCCTTTATGCATAAAGTTGAGGTTAAATGATTACAAAAAATCCCACTCATATGACTGAGTGATGGTTGCCGTCTACAGTTACACCTCTGAACCTGAGTGTTGGAAAACATTTAAGACTCATCACATGTGTTCAGGCTTTTATCAGTCCCTCCATCATGAAGAATGTGATGTTGTTATCTTTTGACAATACATTGACCTCACCAAGAAGAACATTCGGTTCAGCATTGATGCAACAGCATTGATCGGCCAGATATCAGAATTGACCAATTTTCTCCTGACTGGTTTTGATTGGCGATCATCATAAAAGACTGTTAAGTCATTAAATACATGCATCAAAAGTAAGAATCCCACTGTTTCTTTGTTGTTGTTGCTTAAAAACACCTCAACATTTACGAGTAAAGTACTTTGACTTCACTTTTTTGCTTGAATAAAAATCAGACAGTGGTTAGGGACAGATGCTTTGATGTAGAAATGGGAGAAATCTCAAAATTTCTTAATTTTCTGTTGGATAGAGTCAATGAAAGCACATGTTTTTCTCTATTATGTTACATTCTTTGAGAAAAAAAACAGAAGTGGTAAAAAAAAAAAATAATTTGCAAGTTATAGCTCCAAGAAAACTGGAAATTGCAGGGGATGAATGATCAAAGTCTGGTCATTCCAGTACAACTTAAAAACCCAACTCCTACAGACAGCTTCTAGCCATAGTTCCAGTTATAGAGCTGAAAAATCCATGCTATCCCAGAGGAAAAAACTATTTCAGGGCTATGACTGGAAGCAGATTACAAGTGAGAAAAGTGGAGTGTCATTACTGAGGTCACATAGAGATATAACAAGAAAAGATGTATATGACTATATATTACCATGGTAAGAGATGAGCTCTTTGTTTTGGTGGCAGAGAATGAACATGTCATCTTCCAGGGTGATGAAGTTCAGGTACTGATCAAACACCTGCAAAATAAACACTATTAATATCAATCCACCGAAAATATAGGAAAACCTGTAACATGGCTTCTCATGTCATCTGCAGCTTATAGAAAACTAGATATGTACACTTTGCTTTTTCTTTTCAAAGCTAGTGGGTGTAATCAGATGCGTACAATAGTCTGGAAGTTAAAAAATAAAAATCAGAAGGAAACCTCTGTAAGAAAATGTTCTAGCTGTCTTCTCTGAGTTTATTTGCACACAGCAGTTAGTGAGACCTGGATCCATATGATCCCTCAATACTGATGCTGATGCCAGGGCTGAACTGGACCACAGTACCGTCTCATTACATCCTCATAGTAATGATTGGTAGCTTACATGTTTGTAACCAGGGATGCACCAATTCACTTTCTTCACTTCAGATACCGATACCAATCTGATAGAAAAAAATTGACTTAGAACTTTCATTTGTTCAGTTGGTGCAATTAGGAGTAGAACAGCCAATGTAAAATAAATAATAAAGAAACTGAAACTGACAAAAACAAACGGTTATCTTCTTTTGTTAAACATGTTAAAAAAAAACTGCAAAAAACCTTTAAAAATAATTCAGAGCGTGCAATTAGGAGATCTAGATATAAAATAAATAAAGCATGATGTTGGTAAGAGCATAAAGCATAGAATTAGACTGAATAGATCTGCCCTTATGGATTGGGAACATTGTCACCATTACTCCATCTAGAATTTTTTTCAGTATCAGATATTAACATGGGATCGGTACATCTCTAATTGTAATGACATTTTCTCATTATCAATCCAAAACTTATTATATAGTTAATACAAGTTATTACCATCCAATAAGTCCATCTGATGATATGAACATATCTGTATCTGATTCTCCTGTGTTTAAACATAACATATTCAACTAACACATGGCTAACATCAAACAGTAAATCAAAGGAAAGGACAAGACAGGACATGATCTGCTTGGTAAGTTCCACAATGTCCCTCAGAAATCAGTTCACTTCTATTAAGATGTTCACTGTGTCTACAACATTTTTAACAGAAACAAACTGAACTCTAACAAAGCCTAAAAACGGCTGATCTAAGCACAGTTACCTTGGTGACTTGGCTGACTGCATTAGCAGCCAGAGCAGCACTGGCAATGTCCTCCAGTTTACTCCGACTGATGGCAGAGATGAAGTTCAGGAAGTACGACTCATACAGCTGGCTCCTCAGATCCTACACACACAAAAGTTACACACAAAATGCCACTATGTCACACGTTATTTAGCCACTAAATTCAGTGTGGTTCAGAAATTGATAATATATACTCAACAAAATTCTAAACGTAAAACTACTTTTCAGCTGTTTTGTCCCCACTGGGCATGAACTGAACTCAAAGATCTGAAACACAAAAGACCTCTTTCTCTCAAATATCGTTCCCAAATCTGTCCCAGAACCAGTCAGTATCTGGCCTGACGAAGGCTGACGCATCGCCTTCACTTAGACTTAATCATCAAGCTGAGTCATGTTTCAGGTATCAGAGCTAAAATGTGGGAGCACCTGACAGATCCTGTCGATGTTCTCCTCTGTGGGCATTAGGAAGTAGATGGCAGGAACGTCGGGAATAGGATCTCTGTCTGAGTGAAGAAGACTACACATACAAAAATAAGGTGTAGCAGAACACTGTTTACATAACATAACTTTGTATTAGTGCTCAGTGTATTTTAACCAGCAGATTGGATCCTCTTGTAAGTTACAGTCCCTTTAAAATCCAAACAATGATTTTCATTTTTGCTTTTTAACAAACCTAAAAGCATTAAAATGCTTTTCTATTTATAACATCTAATTTCAATGGTACAATTTCAAGACATAATAGTTGCTAGGATATTATTTTCCTGAAACAAATCAAAAAGCTGTGTGTGAAAAATGAAGTTAACCCTTTCTAATTTATATTAAGAGGGCATCTGCTGCAGTTGATCTAAGTCTTTGACTAATTCTTAGCAAAAAAAAAGGATAGTTAAATTTCTGCTTAAATGATTAACCATATTAAATATGATAAATCAAATACTGAAATAATCTAAGTTAGTAATCTATTAATCATTAACTGGAGCATACAGACTCAAAAACGGCCATATGCTGAAAGAACAACACAATGAGAGCAGCAATTAAACCCAAATTATTTATTCAGGAAGGATTTTAATACTAAGTAGCTTTATAACGTTTTATTACAAATTTCAAACTTTTACATTTTTTCTCTTTGTTATTTTTGTTTGGGGTTTTTTTAAGCGATATTGCTAAAGCCTGGCTGACTGTTTTGTACAGGGCTATAAAAAACAATAAGACTGACTGCAACACCTTGAGCAGGTGGAACCTGGCTTTAAAACCCCTTTATTAGCAGCCATGTTGCCTCATGCAAATGAATCATCTCTAAAGCCCTCTCCCTCAATCCTAGCTGTGATGAAGAAGAGTCAGACAAAAAGTAGATCATTTTATATAACTGTAGTTGGTGGCAGAAATATTTTAGAGTTGTTGGCTTCCATGCAGAGGCAAGTCAGTACTGTAGAAGGTACAAATCCAAGTAATAAAAATACAACAGTATATTTCTTACAGATGAAGAGTGATGCCCATGTCTCGCAGTTCTTTGACGGACAGCAGTGGAGAGATGATATCTTGACCAAATCTGTCGTATATTAACACCTGCAGAAAATCAATCATGTAAACATGAGATGCCCTGTGTTGTATTTTCTCCTTTGTTCTGCTGCTTGGGAGCCTAAAATGTGGTGGTGGCTTGTTGGTAACAGCATTCTTTTATTTGTAGAAAACAATTGTACTGTACAACTGTGGCTAAGGGTTTGAAACTAACGTCCATCTTGTTTTCTAAAATTCTACTGCCTACAGAAGTTTAACATAGATTTCTCATCTATGAAAGGATTTTATTCTGAAAAATTCCACATTTATACCATGGGATACTGCATATGAGCTCGGGGGTTAAATTTTGATTGATGACAACGCATTCTGCTTATCAGTGCTCAACTTTGCTACAATTTTTGGCTTTGTTTCTGTTCTGTTCTGTTCATCACCAACCAAAATCAGAATCGGCAGACCAGGATTTTTAAAGACTGGTGTTCAGCCAGAAAACTGCACTCAGTGCACCCCTAGAAGGGACGTATCATTATTTATTTAGGGACAGATTCATTTGGCCTCTGTGTTCATAAAATCCCTTAATGTGCGTGAAAGATGCCACCCTACTAACTTTATGTCTGTGACTTTAATTGACCAGCACAGGAGAAATGAGTGTCCCAGTGACCAAAGTGTTACCTTCCATACTGGCTCAGCTGCTGCGTTCTTCAGAGGAGGAGTGTTGAAGTTCAACATTCGCTTTAAGGCGACTGCAGAAACACAAAAACACCATTTACTCTCTCAACAAGTGCTTAGCTGAGCATCTTCTCATCATAAATATCTTCAACTGAAAAGATACATAAATCAGAAACTGTTCTTGGTAAATAAAGCACATAGAGTTTTGTTAACTTTTAAAGTTTTAAATGGGTTAGCCCCCCTTATCTTAGGGACCTTTTAAATTTCCGGTCTGTGTCCAGAACTTTATGATTAAATAATCAGTTATTACTTACAGTTCCTCGAACTCGACTAAAGAGGAAAGGAGATCGAGCTTTTTCTGTTGCTGCTCCTGTTTTATGGAATAACTTACTTTTCCAGATTAGATCTGCCCACAGCCTGGATCATTTTAAATCGCTTCTTAAAACTCATTTTTACTCTTTGGCATTTAATTGACGTATTGTTTTGTGTTCTGTTTTGTCATTTGTGTTGTTGTTTTTGTACAGCACTTTGGTGCAGTTTTATACCTGTTGCAAAGTGCTATATAAATAAATTTGACATTGACATTAGAGGACAGGTTTTGGTTTTTAGAGAAATCTTTGGGACATAGGGAACCTTACATTTATTTTATGCAATTGCCATGGGACTGGCAATTCTCTAATCTTATTCCTACAGAAATTCCAAAAAGGAACCAAAAACAGCAGCACTTTGTCTCGCGACAGCAATGGAGAGATGATAAGCTAGAAAAAGTAACAGCTCAAAATTTAAAGACACATTTAAATAGCCAAAATGTTCCAGAATCACAATTAGCACCACTTTGTACAAATCCCATGTAAGGTTGGTAGGTAATCTTTTCAGTTCACTAAAATCTTTCTTTTGAATGGCAGTATTCATGTTTTGGAGCCATCAATCCAGAGTCAGAGCATCAATCTGATTTTAGCTCCCTGTGAAGGGATCAAAACATTAGGGTGAAGGGAACCCAGAGATAAATCATCAAAATACCAGAGAAAACATGCCAAAGGCTGCTCTGGAATTAAAGTAAAGGTTTGATTAATCTAAACTAAAGACTTAGATTATAATCATAGTTCTAACAAACCATTTTAAAATCTATAAGCATTGATTTTAAAAAATCTTGGTTGAATAGAAATCACTAAATTGAAATCTGCTAGGGTTATGAATAGTTTTGGAATTAGATAAAAATATTGTTTTGTAGAAAGTCAAGGAACAAAAATGTAGCTTGTACATCCCTGACAAACAAATATTGTTAAGGTTTAAAACACACATCCTGTGTGTCTGGATGTTGGGAAGACACACAGGATGTGATTGGTGTAGAGCTGCCCCATCTGGGTGATCAGGTACAGGGTATGGCTCCTCTCTCTATAATGCTGGGGTAAAGCTGGCAGGCCTCTCCATTACACTGGTACTGATGGCCCACAGTGACATCCAGAACCACATTCTGATACAACCAGCTGCCCATTATGGGACTGAACCCTTTATTATGCTGGTTCTAAACAAACTGAATCATTTCTACCCCACCAGCGGCCTAGTGGGGCAATAGACATAATGTGACCTAAATTATGTACAATAAGTGATCTTTTCTCTCATTTTCTTTTTTTTTTTTAAATAAAATGTTTTAAATTTGCAACAACAAAAAAAAGTTTTTAGCATTTACTTTTTATTCCTTTTGAATTGCTTTGGCTACAACGGTAGCTGAATATATATTTGGGTGTCAGATCTAAAAATGTTCCATAGGAATGAAATTTGATATATTCCTGCTGCAATGTTTGGACATTTTATGTCCCCTTTAAAATGATGGGTAATGATGATGACTGTCGGACCACAAGTAAATATCAGAATTAGACTTATACTTTTACATCCCACGACTTAAAGAAATATAATTTAGGGATCGTCGGCAACATAATGTATGGATGTATGGATAGATTTCTTTGTAGATCCAGGAGTTTCACGTGAAGACTTGTGTTTGAAATACATGAAGCCTTCAGCGTTAGCAGCAGGCTAGGACCATCTAGTTCTTCCGCTTGAAACCATTCACCACAAACAGCTGACACACTGCCGCTGCGACTGACACTTTCATTATTAGGAATTTAATACAAGTGGCAGATAAGCTAAGGCAGTTTCTCCCGTAAAGCCGCTGCTACGGGAAGCGACTCCACCGGCGGCTAGCTTGTGAAGCAGGCGGGCTATGAGCCAGTTAGGAGGCTGACACGCAGTTACAGATGCTCAGGTTCTGACCCGGGTCTTTCAGAACAGCCTGCCAGTAATTTGGCTGCCCTCCTGGCGCACAGGAGTTTCTACCAGAAGGAAAAAAATACTTTCGCTCACCTGTTTGCTTTTCTCGGACAGATGTCGCCATGTTTTATGTTGATAATGATGACGAAACCATTGACGTGGCAGCAGCCCGGACGGACGTAGTCCTGCTTTAGAGATTAGTGGATTGAGAAGAGGTATCACTCTGGTTCTTTTCCTGGAAACTTCACTGTGTTGGATCGAGTCATCAGTCGTTCTACACTGGTACGTGTTGTAATTTGCAGTATATTAGAATGTCATTGAAATGCCAAAATTATTTCCCTAATTTAATTTAAATAGTGAAACTCATATATTATATAGCAACATATTGATATTGCTAAAGTGCTTATTTTTCTCAAGTGGAACGCATGATTTGCATTAAATTTAAAGGTTATGTTCAGTTTCTCACTAAAAGACATCAAACCAATAGTTTTTTTCCGCTATTTTCATTAACCAATATTTTACTACTTTTATGGTCCCATGTACCTGATTGTACTGTATTATAACTAAACTACACTCTGTCATTTCCATTGACTACACTGAATTTAAATGTACTAAATCAAATTAATTGAATCAAATAAACATGAATTATATCATATGTTATTCAATTTGAAGTTCCCTAAAGTACGTTGTGCATTTGTTATATAAATAGACATCAAATTTTAATTTTAGAATTAGAAGGCTATAGGTCAAATTCCAACTTCCTCCTGTCTCATGACGATGTGGCCCAGAGCAAAGCACTGGACCCCAAAATGACTGCTGATTTGATCATTAGTTTATTCACGTTTGTGAGTATGAAAGGGTGAATGTAGCCAAGTTGTCCATTTATATTTCAGTCCTTTATTTCCTGTCATTTTGATGACTGTGGCTTACAGATCATGAAAAATCCAAATTCAATGTCTCAGAAAATTAGTATAAATACTGGAGACTCGTGGTGTCACAGCTTAATCAGCATGTCAAAAGAACATTTCTAAAGAAGTTGGTTGCTCAGTGCTTCATCCAAGTATTTTCATAGAAAGTTGAGCAGAAGGAAAAAATGTGGTATAAATGAACATATTTTTCAAAAATCTGATGTTGGTTTGAAATATCCCTTTTTATACCATACCATACCAACTTTATTTATTAAGCACTTTAAAACAACCCATCTGATACAAAGTGCTGTACATTAAAACACAATAAAAAAATTAAAAAAACTCTTACAGTTTAAAAACAAACATACAATTTAAAACTAAATCCCACTGGAGTTGAAAGCCAAGTACAATAGATGATTTTATAGATTTTTATGTCGTATTTAAATATTCTGAGACACAGAATGTTTTTATTGGTGAGTCGTAATTATCAACAGCAAAGTAATTAAAGTCTTGAAATATTCCATTCTATGTGTAATCTAAATACAAGTTTTACTTTCTGAAATGGGTGGCGACAAAACTATTCTGCACAATATATTTTCTTAAAGATCCACCTTTAGATGGCTCATCTTAAGATGTGGCATTTAATTGGAATTGGTAGAGGAAACGTTTCATTACTACCTTTCCTTACGGCTAAGGGAAAAAGCATTTTCTCATAGAATACCTACATTTTGTAATTTTGTTTCTATTACTTATAAATCTTTTTAAACTGACAATGTCATTTGAATTCTTTCATTTTTAGTTCCAATTCTTCGTACTTTTCGAAGTTCAAACATCCTCCCAAAAATCAGACACAGAATGAAACGCAGAACAAGAATTAGATTTTATGAAAAGCAGAAAAACAAACATGGGGAAACTAGCACCTAATTTCAAAGCATATATAAAGTAAGCACTGTACAAAATACAAGAGACGCACATGAAAAAAGTGTTGCAAAAAAACATAAAAACTAACAGAATTAAAATCTGTAATATGAAATGATTCAGACGTGGAAGCGCAAAAATCCAAAAATAGATGGTGATAAAACCAAAGGAAAATCCAGTCCTCAGCTTTGGTCCGTGTTGCTGCTCACGCAGTACAACTGAAACAGTAAAGCCAGTAATAAAAGCTAAATCAGTTAATTAATGCCATGAAAATACCTTATTCTGAACAAATCTTAAGTTTGAGGGACCATAATTATATAAAAACTGTTGCTAATAAGAACTTTTTCTTCAATAGATCCATAGATGTTTTTTATTTTACTGCATCTATTTTTAAATGCATCACGTTTCCCCCCCCCAAAGACAATCATTTAAAAACAGTTTCCTGGCTGTCGTACTAGAGTTATGGATGCCAAATGCTACTCTAATTTTGACAAAAATAAAAGCAAAACTAAAGCTGTTTTTCAGATGAGGGTTGTCTGTTGAGAGAAAACGGTTTTCCAGTTGGAGCTAATAACTGGTCCCATAACACATTAACAAGGCTTTGAATGAGTTTGCACTATTACGTCTGTAAACACTAGTTTAACCTGAAACTTGACAGCTTTACTTTGGGAGTGTCAAACAGGATTAAGAGACATAGTTCTATGTTTTGACTCAAGATGCATAATATATTAAAAATAGCATTCATAGCAATATTAGTGAGTACAATCTTGCAACCCCAAGAGGTTGCTTGGATACTGTGATTGGCAGGCTATATTAAATTTTTGTACCACCCTATGTGGTACAAATATTGACATATTGAGAAGGTCAATCACAACTGATACCGTCATCACAATATTTGAAAATAATTATGGCAATGTCATGTTTTCTTGATATTGTGCAGCCTTGAACTGGCAGAAGATGGAGGAGAAACATGACCATAAGCCACTTCCTACTCATAGATTCAAAACCTCATCAATTTGAGTTAAAGGTGATCAAATCTGAAAGGAATTTCTTTGTTTTGAACCAAAATATGACCAACATGCTAAAGATTATATGGAGTGTCTCTGGAACACTGAGGTAAAAAAAGACCAACTTTAGAAAATAATACAGTATATTTAACAGTCAAAAGTCCACTCCACAGAGGTTGGCATGAGAAACAGATCGTCTCTGTTTTTCCGTCGCCCACACCTAAGACCCTGAAGGGAACAGGTGCATATGATGGCTGATGGCCTGCTCCATGGAGCTTTTAAAGGCCTTGTAGGTGGAAGTAACAGGCAGGAGGAGGTGGTTGGTCGCTGGTTTGCACTGAGGGAAAAGCCCGTCGTCCCACCATTCCACTGCGTTCTCCATCTGCTCCTCCAGCCTGACATGGTGGAGGAAGGAAATGGAGGGAGGTGGGCAGAGGCCCACTGCTGGAAGCTCATCAGCTCCAGTGACAAAATGAAGGACGTCGTGAAGGGAGATGGAGCTCCTTCCAACTGGGGACATGGACACCATGTTTTAAAAGGTTTTTTTAGAAATAATCTACGTAAGCTTCAGATTTAATCTGGAAATATTTTTATTTAAGCTTGTTTTGAATCTAGAGTATTGATAATGATTCAGGAAGCAAAGTTAGATGAACATCCTACCCTCACACTCCAGCAAGAAGTGTCTCCAGAAGGAGACGATAGGCGTCTCTAGGTTCCGTGTCTCCTGCTGTTCTGAGAAGTTCATGGTGAAGAGCCGGTCGAGCGTCTCGGCCGTCATCACTTCTCTAGCATCACAGAAAACACCGAAGAAGATGGATGGGAAGAGCTGAACCTGGATCAGATCAAACAGAAGTTCAGATTTTCCTCAGTCTAACTCCTGATTGTGACATCTTTGTTAAATGCTGGTGCTGTTTAACTGAAGAGTTTGTACTAGTGTAACGAAAATCAGCCTTAAGTCACCTGATCAAATACACCCAGCGTGTGCAGGCCTTCTCGTAACCTGCAGGTGGAAAAAAAAAACAAAACTGTAAAGTTATTAAAGGAGGTTCGAATTTTTGAAGGGCAATTTTGTTTACAGAGACTTCATAATTCATTTTATTTATAGCTTCGGTTTTATGTAGTTTTTAATTTTCCTCTTATTTGTTGTTGTTGGTTGCTGTGTTTTATTTTGGATGTTTAAAATATCTTCAGGTTTCAATGTTTTGTACAAAATTAAAATTTACTACTCTTTGAGAGAGCAAACTTGTATTTTTATCCCATTATCAATATTTTACTTGAAAATGGTCTCAAAACAATAATATTATCGTTTATCACAATATTTACCAAGCAACTTTGCCTAAAAATATTTGCTGTTGTGACAGGCCTACTCATGATTGTTCAGCTTCACCTCCACCTCGCCGTATTTTCCTCACCTCTGCAGAGGCAGCTGCATCCTGGTGATCATGGTGAAGCTGACCAGATCTTCCACCAGAGTCTCTCTCTCATCCAGACTGGTGACTGGTCTGTTGCAGCCTGCCAGCTCCAGGAACTCCCAGCTCGCTTTCATCACTTCCTTCAGCTCATCTAGAGACTCGGCGGCTGCAATCTAGATGGACACACACCAGCTGGTCAGCCTTCCCCGTCAGGGGCCTCTGTGAGGGATGCCTCAGGGCGGCGGACTCGGCCCTGCACTCACCCGGTGGACTAGCTGGGTGAAGTGTGTTTCAGGGGTCATGTGGTTCAAACTGAGGGGGCAGTTGGCTGGATAGTTAAACAGACACTGGTAGAGACCATGGGAGAAAAAACCAATAGGTGGACCACCGTGGACCAGACAGAGAGCCAACAGGGAGCCTATGTCAAAGTACAGATCCTCACGCAGAGCTAAATAAAACACACACACACACGTTTCATTTACGGATGTCATTTGTTTCCACAGTCCACAAAAGCGACACAGAGACACCCAGGAGGCTGTCAGCTTTAGTCATCCTGCATGACACATTCCAGATAAAGTCCGTCTGCTCACCCTGGGAGTCCAGTGCCAGGTTTTTGGATCCGCTTGGGCCCTCAAATACCACGGAGTTCTGGATCTGCTGCATCAGCAGATCCAGGAAGTACTTTCTGGTTGCGTCTCCAGTGCGGTGAGCGCTGGGAAGGGTCAGGTGCTGCTCATCTTTGAACCTGGAGACAGAGAGTTGGCGGATGAAGAAAAGAAACGGCAGAACACATCTGAAGTCAAGAACGAATGTTTACCTGACAGACAGTGAGTGCGTGGGGTCAAAATTGGTCCTTCTGACCAGGTCCAGGCCAGCTGATAGAGCCTGGTCTCTATGGACCTCCACCTGGGCGCTGACAGGACTAGGGTGAGAAAGTAAAGACCTTAGGAGCTCCTCAGGTGAGTCGGGTCTTACACGAGCACACGGTCTAAAGAAAAACAAAAGAGAGAGAGAGAGAAATGAAGAATAAAAACAATAATGAATCGAGCAGGTGGAGGCAGAGCTTTGGAGCGTTTCATGTGTGTACCTTTTACAGCCTAAGGGGGAGGTCAAGGGCGTCAGATGGCGCTTGGACAGTAAGCTTCTCTTCTGGCCACTCTGAGGTGATGCAACCAGAGATGCTGGAGCAGACAAAAACATGAGGTTTAAAACTGCTGCAGCAGGAATGTTCTATCATTAACCAGAGCAGAGGAGACGACATGCAGATGTAGGCACACATAAATCACAGAGAACTGACCTTTCCCATCCGTTGCATTTATGCAGTCGATGCAGGCCCAGTCTGTGGTGTTCAGCTTTAGATCTGAACATTTCCTGTGGGTTCCTCTGGATCCACAGAGGCAGCATCGGATCACCTCGAACCACCTGGTAACACACCAGACACTGAAGCTGCACAGTTTCAGTGTCTGTCAGCATTTCTGATCTCCTTCTGAGACCAGCCCCTTCACCAGTTAACACTGCTGAGTCGTCTCAGCTGAAATGAAGTCTAATTGCTCAGCTTGCACAGTAAAAATATTGAAGGGATGTTTTTGTAATATTTCAAGCTGCATATTGAACTCAACTGGTAACAGGATTAATCTAAATAAAGCTGCAGAAATTTACTTTCATAAACAATGTGAGGTTTTCTTTTTACATATTTGTTAAAACTTTCGCCATGTTGCGGCAGTATAATACTGACAGATAATCAGTGAAAAAAATGAGCTCCGCTTCCCTGTGGTCCTACTGCCATCTGCAGAAATAAACCGCTTGGTCAGAAACAACCAATCAGAGGCAGGAGGATGGCCCTAGCGCTGTCAATCACTCTCCTGTACACGCTGCAGTTATGCTAGTGACAGAGAAACAACTTATTGTCGCAGGAAAACTGTTTATCTGCAGTCATAGGTGGTCACGCTAACTAGCCTTAGCATTCACAGAGGAGTATACTGTGAACCAGCTGTAGTAAAGAGCAAGGTGTAGAGTGTGAGCAACGCATACACAAGAGTGACTGACAGTGCCAAGACCCTCTTCCTGGCTCTGATTGGTTGTTTCTGAACAGGAATGGTGTAATTCTACTACAGAAATACAGCATTCCTGTTTCAGTCCCAAATATCACAAGGATACCAGAACCATGGTGATTTAAATTTTATATAATTACAGAATATACATCGTCAGTGTCAATGTTTTTATGTTTACAGATCTAGCACAACATGATGTACCCCTTCTTAGAGTATGTGCGTCCCTCGTTGCAGAGGCAGATAACAGAGTCACAGTGATTGTAAACCTCCAGAAGCTCAGAGTATGCATTTGCCTCCAGTTCCCATGATGCATCTCTGCACAGAACAAAAAAGAAGAAGAAATTCTATGTACATTCTTACTCTGAGCAGTTTCATAACCTGCCGTTTAAAGGCTGGATAGATTAGTGAATGCAGTAATCGCAGTTACAAAGGACTGCTTAGACTTGATATTTTGTAGGTTTCTATATTCTGTGTCATGCACACATGCATGATGCAGCTGACAAACAAGATAAACTGTCCTCTATGCTCAAAGCTCATCTACATTTTCAGTGTCTTAGATCTTTAAACTCACAGAGGGTAATGAAGAAATTATGAAATGATAAAGCATAATAATAATTAATACAATAATTATAAGAAAAATAAGCAGAAAACATGTGATTTAATCATAACTGACATTGTTATTGCAATTTAAAGCATTAGAATTGCCATTATTTTTTTTTTTAAAGTCAATTAAATAATGTACATATTTTCAGAAAAAAAGTGTAAAATACTGTAATATTTAAGCTATAAAACAGGTTCATGTTTACTGCAGATGTAATCTAGTTAATTGTTACCTTTCTGGGATGTATATCCCCATTCTGACCATCTCCTGCTGGAAGTTCTCCTTGTTGTTACAGAGAGTACATCTGAAGAAGAAGAGTCCCGCGCTGTGGGCCTGATGCTACACACAGAAAATCAGTCAGAAAACACTTTGGTTCCTGCAGGGATTTATTTAGTAATGGACTAAAATGTCCTAAGTAGGATTAGGAAGGTAGAAAACAGAAGAGGATTAACATTAAGGCGGCATGTACAATACAATAAAATAAATGAAAAATGATCTGAGTGCCACTCATTTTAAAGACACAGTCCCAACCTGACTGTTTCCTTTATTTAAATATCCTGTGATATTTAGAGTTTCAGCTTTTTTTCAGGATGCTCATATGCAACAGCTTTTTAACTTCAGATGTTTACTTTATAACAAAAACTATTGTAAGAGCAGGTGAAGCTGTGACCGAGTCAATAAATCACTGTCAATCAGCAAGAGGAGCAGATGTACTGAACTCCTAGATTTCTTGTGTTAGCCATAGTTTCCTCTAAAGAAAGCTGAACAGGCGACATCACTTTGCATCGGAATGCTGATGCTGGGTTTACATAAACAGAAAGAACAGCTAACTGAACTCAAAGGTAAGAGTTTCAAGCTGACGAGAAGAATAAAGCTTCAGGATGTCCAGCAGGCCAGAGGACTGTCTTCTCCTGAGTATTGTGCTACAAAACCTTTCAGGAAAAAATGAAGAAAAAAAAAAGCTAAAGAAAAAAATCTGCTTTATTCAGAATCAGCAGGTCAGGCTTTTTAAAAAGCCAGAAAACTGCATCTGCTACACTCCTATTAATTAGGTCACATTTCCAATTAAAAGCCTTTCAAATGTATGTTTACTCTAAAATGCTGAAGTAACTGTGGGCCATATGTTACCTGCACACAGTCTCTGTGGAACCAGCTGCCATGGCAGGACGGACACTTGAGGACAGAGTAGGACAAGACAGGCTCAATAGAGTCTAAACATATTGAGCAGGACTGAGGAAGACTGAAGTCTGAGTCAACGCAGAGAGATTGAGTTGGACTGTGATCCTGACAGTAAGACCTGCAGATGAAAAAACACATTCAGGTCAATATTGTTACAGCCTTTCACATTGTAAGCAAGATTTTTCTTAAGAGGTTAAATTTTGAATTCAGCTGTTTGTTCCATATAAGTTTCATGTGTTTCCTGTTCAACACCTGAGCTTCCCAACCCTGAAAAATCTAATTTAATCTGGATTATTTTTCATCATTCCTAATTGACCAAATCTGACTAAACGTGAGTTTGCTATAAAGGCATTTTAACCCTAATATTCTATGCAAGAATGGATATGTATATTATTTGTACAATCTTTATGCACATTACTGCAGCAGTTTATAAATAAGTTACATTCATGCTAATCTATTCCCCACTTCCTGGTCATTGGCAAATGTCTTCTCACACTTGCAAATCAGATGTGATCTTACAAACATACGTTAATCATGGGCTTCATTAGTTGCATTATGGGATACCTCAAATATCTGGATAATTAGGGGGGAGAAATCAATTAAAATCAGAAATCGGATATGAATAGAAAAAAAGTTGGAGATTTTATTTTTAAGCCAAATTGCCCAGTCATGCTCATTGGTGATGTGTCATTCCACACCGAAAATGTATCCAAAGACCAGAAAACTGCTAAAATAGGTCAGAACAGTCTTCAGATTTCAGCAAGTCAAAATAAGACTTTTAAAGATAGAGTCTGTGTGTGACTCAAACTATTGTCTGACAGAAAAGTCCAGCGAGATAAAAAGAGGAAGTACATACTAAACTACATCTTGCACAAGTAAATTTAAGACCTGAGATTAATGTATTTGAGGCAAACTTACATTTTTTGAAATTAATAGAAGATCATTTTAAGGCCTTAATTCTCAGTTGTCATGAAGGAGCTGAATAATCCCAGAAGTCATTTAAAGCAGTGGTCCCCAACCTTTTTATTACCGCGGACCGGTCAAGACTTGGAAATTTTGCTGCGGACCGGTGGGGGTGGGGGGGGGATTTTTTTTTTTTTTACCTAACTGATAATCCTCTGTAACCGCGTGTGGGGTTTTCCCTGACTGGAAGCTAGAACGCAACCCGTGGAATGTGACAGGTAGCCAATCAGAAAGTGCGGTGACGTAACGTTTAAACATCCCTTCAAAATAAGATACAGATACGCCGCAAAAACAAATATAAAGAACATTTTATTTTAATGAAAATTTTAACTCCTGACAACGACACATTAATGAGAGCCTTGAGCTTGTTTGTCTCCAAGGAGACGGTCCCATCTGGGAATAATGGGGGACAACGACACCCGAAGTGTGTTGCTTATGTTCAGTCTATTTCGTTGTTTTGTTTTGGTTGTTGTCACTGCAGAAAACCCCGCTTCACATAGATATGATGTCGGAAATGGCAACAGGGTTTTCAGTGCTGTGGTGGCGATGTAAGGGTATTCTGCCATGACTTTAATCCAAAACACCGGCAGAGTTGCTGTCTCAAACATACTTTTAAGGCCGCCGTCATTTGCGATCTCCAGCAGCTGATCTTCTTCTTGCACAGACATGCTAGATTCAGCTGGTTTGTTGACAAATGGGTCGCGGATCCATTCCTTGCCAGTTCGTGGGACTTTTGTGGTTGGGAAGTAGCGTTCGAACTCCTTTAAAAGCAAAGACAGGTGATCGTGCACCAGCTGGGAAAATGAAGGCTCAGGCTCATTCTCACCCAAAATCCCCGCTAATGTTGGAAACATGTCAAATATGCCTTTGTTCACACGCCGTCCCCACAAATCCAATTTGGCTTTAAATGCAGCTACTTTATCTGCCAAATTGAAGACGGTTGCCATTTTTCCTTGAAGTGACAGATTGAGTTCATTGAGCAGGTTGAATATGTCGCACAGGTAAGCCAATTTTGCGACCCATTCTTGGTCACTGAAATGTGCTGCCAGCGGTGACTTCTTGTCCGAGAGAAATCTTTGCAGCGGTTCTCGTAATTCAAACACTCTCGCCAGCGATTTTCCTCGGGACAACCATCTTATTTCAGTGTACAAGAGAAGGCGTCTGTGCTCTGCGTCCATCCCCTCACAAAGTTGCTCAAACAGGCGAGAGTTAAGGGCTTGTGCTTTGACGTGATTAATAACTTTAACAGCATCATTCAATACGCTGTTCAATTGTGGGGGCATTTTTCGGCTTGCCAGCATTTCCCTGTGAATGATACAATGTGTAGATTCACATTCAGGTGCAACTTCTTTTATCCGAGTAGTTAAACCAGACAGCCGTCCAGTCATAGCAGCAGCTCCATCTGTGCATATGCCGACACAAGAGGACCATTTCAGTTTTTCTGATATATAGCCATCCAGCGACTTGAACAGTTCTGTGGCGGTGGTGTTGGCTGGCAATGATAATGCACATAACATATCCTCATGCACATCCTCTTGATAAATATATCGCACATACACCAGTAGTATTGCCTTATTGTCAACATCTGTAGATTCGTCTACCTGGAGGGCCTAATGCGGTGATGTATTAATCCTCTCCAACAATTGTGTCTCAATGTCTTCGGCTATTTCTTCAATGCGCCGTGTCACAGTGCTAGCCGACAGAGGCACCTGCTCAATCTTTTTAACAGCATCCTCTCCAAGAACTTCACGGCAAATGTCTTTAGCAGAGGGCAAAATCAATTCTTCACCAATAGTAAATGGGTTTTTAGCCTTAGCAATACGGTTAGCCACCAAGTACGATGCTTTCAGTGCATTTGCATTTAGTGATGTGGTGGCCCTCTGTAATTTTTTCTGTCCATCATGTTCCTGTTTTTTTTCTTTCAAAATACTCCAGAGGCTTGTCTTTTAATTCGGGATGTTTTGACTCTAAGTGGCGAAGCAGTTTTGATGGCTTCATTGCCTCATTAACAAGACGGTCACCACATATGACACAGAGCGGGCTTGGCATATGAGAATCACCTACCGGGACAAATCCATATCTCAAGTAGGACTCCTGGTATAGTCTGTTAAATGCTTTTTTTTCTTGCAAGTGGGATCTTCTGTTTCTTCACTGGCCCTTTTCCCCGTCGTAAAAAAACTTTCTAAAGATAACTGTTTCTTACTCATTTTGACTGTTTATTACTCCGTTTTGGCGCACAAGAAAACCGAGAGAATCCGGTTAAAGGTTTTTCAAAATAAAAGCTCCTTCAGACTCCGATAATATATAAAGTGGATATATTTAATTATTTTTGCCACGGCCCGGTACCAATTGGTCCACGGACCGGTACCGGTCCGTGGACCGGGGGTTGGGGACCACTGATTTAAAGCGTGGAATCTGGAGAAATCAGCTGTAATATTAGTTTTATGGAGCTAATTAAACCATTCTTGTTGGACTTGTTTACTACAGTATAACAACAAATTTAATGTGCAGAGTGGGGGACCAATTTGATTGCAATGTTAAGTGTATGTTAGTGTTGGATGAATAGCTGAGTGTTTCTCTCTACATCTGAATGGTGTTTGGTGTGGCCACTTACGGGAATATTTCGTTGTACTGTGTGATGAACATCAGCTTCCTCCCACAGGGGAAGTGCACCACCTTCCTACAGCTACTGACGTTGCACCCAACACATGCGCCCTTCTTCTTACAACCATAGCATGTCTGGAGCACATGAACGACACACAAATTAAAGGGTTTCTCTGTTAAAGTCAATTTTAAATGTTAAATAGCCACATTTCCAACTGTCTCCTGACTTTTTAGAATCTTTCAGACGAAACAACTGATACGTGTCCACCCTACTTGGCACTCACCATCCGAGCTGCCCTCCTGATCTCCTGTTTGATGTCATCCACCAGGAAACCAAACACACCCTCGTTCTCTTCTCCTCGCTGGTAAACTCCACTAGACGTCAGCTACAGAAGACAAGAGAAAGCTCTTTGACAACAGGTAAAAATGAACCGATATTACAGATATTGTAAAAATTATGCATTTCACTACACTTTTGACACCTTGATAAAGCTGACCCCACAGCTGACTTCACCACTTCACTTAAACTCTTCACACACATGACCAGACAAATACCTCATGACCAAACTCCTCCCCTCTCATTCAGAAACAAACAGCAACAAGATGTTAATGTTAATATTGGCCCAGTTTTAGTCATTGGTCTGATATGATATGCTAAAAATCGACTAATATTGTCCAATACTAATGTTGGTGCCGATATATTGAAGAGAAGAATAAAAAATAAACAGCAGATGAATCTGCAGAAGTAAGACAAGCCACAGATCCTGCTGCTCTGATTGGGCAACTGGGATTTCATCCCATAGACATTTGAAACCAGAAGTTTACATTCACCGAATAAAAAAAAGAAACAAATTGTTTTCCTCACAAAACATGGTGTGAGGTGTGAAGTCTTATTTCTGAAGTGAAATAAAACCAAACTTATCTTGTTTTAGGTCAGTTAGAATTACCATCTAATTTCTATTAGCTGAAAGCCACAATATTGATAAAAAGAATCAGATATTAATATTGATTTATCTATAATCAGTAAGTACAGGTGTACATATCGGTGTATATAAACTTCTGGTTTCAGCTGAATCTGTGAACACTGAATCATGTACATAAAAAGTTGATGAAAACCCACCAAACAGAAGTAATGGACAGAGAATTTGTGCTCTTCGAGTTTGACCTTTTCCCCAAATAAGGCCGGGTCATCATCACTGCATCTGCACAGAGCACAGCCTGGAAACACACAAAATTATATTCAAAATCAACATAATCAAATTCCAATCACAAATTGACACATTTCCACTTTTGATCCTTTTCTAGTTAATACTGAACAATGAACAAAGTCTAGAATCTCTCATTAACTTAGAAGAAAGTTACAACAAAACAAACCACAGGTGATCCATGTTTCAAACATTTTTTGTATGACTATTCAAAAAATAGTTTTTCTGTTGGAAAACTAAAGTTATGTGTTTCCTAAGTGGCAGGTCACCCCTGTAAAGGTCAGAAATATGTTTTAATGCTCTGTCACTTTTATGCAAATAAGCTGTAGTCCCCTCAATGATTACCATGTTTACACTCACACATTATACACATAAAAAAAACTGCAGACAGATACACAATTTTGCAATCGTACATCTTTGACCAAATGCTTCCATCATACTTTGCCTCAGCCTTCCTTTCCGCCAAGGAAAATGTGGACCTGACGTTTTATCACAATATTTCTAACCTAAATGTTACAATAAGAATGATTTATTACTACGTTTTTGGTAACTGCATGGCTGTGATAGTGTGTCACAGCAATTACATGGTCCCACAAACACTAATATTGCTCTTTTGACATGTGCTTCTTTAGGACGCCAGTCACATAAAGAAGTGCAATGATATTTATTTGTATCTTTAGTGAAAATACAGTGGAGGAAATAGCAAAACAAACAATCCCAACAATATGGACAGTTTTGGGAAAATTTAGAGATCATTAATTGCAATAAGACATTTCTCACAATAAATAATACATTTTCTGTTACTACACCTGCAGTTTTACATGGAAACACTGATTTATACACAGCTAATTCGGTGTTAGTGGAAACAGTGGTTTTCATGATTACACATCACATACAATCTTCCTGTTTGCCGGACTTGTCAGCGTCCTTTAACCTTCTTGACTTCTTCCTCATGATGGTATCCAACCTGTGGAGACATGATAGACACTGATGACATTTAGTGAACAATCACCACACTATACAATTGCCATACAATAGATGGCGCTGTAGGTTGCTGATATTATAAAAACAAAATGAAAATGGATAACAGGGCTACTTGTGAGCAGCAGTGACTGTGAACAAACCTAAAACTCTTTGCATCTTGATTGCTTTACATAATAATAGACTCACCAAGCAGTTTCTCAAATCAGGCAAAAACATGAGCAACTCAATTAAATTTAAAAAGTAAAAGTTTCTTTGAAGTTGTTTGTGTAAAATGAAGCAGCAGAATAATCATAAACATTTCCAGATCCATAAAGCTTTAGTTTCTAGAACAACTTCCTATTACCAAGTGGTCAAGTAAAGAATTAACTGTGGCACCAAAATATTAGAGGAGCAGTGGGATGGAAATTATTTATGCTTTTCATCTTGTAACATGTTCCAAATTTGATATATTGATAATTATAATTGTATTGTGACTAATGTGTAGCAAATCCACAATTTTATAACAGAACTTCTTATTTTGTTGCACATAAATTGTAAGGTAATAAACTGGGACACGGTTATAAAGATCCACTGATTAGGCTTTTCATGACCAAATCCGACCTGTGCTGCAAGTTCTTTAAATGAACAGTAGTTCAGCAGAAAATAAAGGAATTCCAAGATTATCCCCATTCATACATTATTTTATATAGTCATTGCTTCCAGTTGGTGATTAATCAACCAACACTGGGTGGGGGGAAAAAAAGAGGTGTAGCTACTAAACAAAAAGGTAGCACCATAAAATACTGCTTTAACGCCGAGATAAACCCTAGCTAAAATTAAAACACAATCTTCAGCTATATTTTGTCAAATCAAACGTAAAGACCTGCACATTAGAAAGATTTTCTAAAATGTAAGCGAAGTTTTCTCGCCCACCTTTGTCGACCTGCCTATTTGAAATAGTGAAGAGCCAAAACCCTCCGTTATAGTGAAAATGAAGAAATGTTCTTCCTTTCGCCTACCTTACCCCCAGATGAATATGTTTAGTCTGCATTCATATTTTGCTCTTCTTTTGAAAGTGCATTTTTCTCGCTAGCCTGTTTACTCTTAACGATGTCCACTTTTAAATTTCCCTCTTTCAAAACAAGGGAAACCCATTTCCGTTTCCGGAAATTTCTGTCCAACTGAAAACATTCTGCTCCCCCTTTCGTCAGGAGCGAGCACAGCAGCCAAATGACAGTAATTTATGACAGTTGTTCCATTAATTGCAATTCTGAAATTTGTTTCTCATATTAGTATATTTGAGTTCTTCATTGCTGACTTTAAAAAGTCAACAAAAATAAAATTTGCATTGAAATAACAAACTAGCTTTCAAAATTAGCATTTTATTTTTGCCAGATTTAAATCAATATTCCTGAGAAGACTTTATGTGCGTTTAATAGCTAAAACAGTTGTGGCTTCCGAACTGTTGCCATTAAATATCAATCAGGTCTTTTGTTTAGTTTAGTTTTATTTTCAACGTGTTTGTGGAAGTCAAATTGTTTTTGGATTTATTTATTATTATTATTATTTTTTATTTTTTATTTTTTTTGTGGATGTGCGTTTGTAGTGATTGCAAGGTGTAAAATAACTGTTGTTTTTCAGTTTTGCAGAAAAGCTTTGCAAGAATACAACTACAAAAGCATATTTCTCAGTGACTTTGAATTTACCCAAATAAGTAGATTGTGAGCTCAGATGGTCAGTAGAGCGCGCGCACTATTTGCCCAGTGCTGACGCACTTGCCATGCGTTCCATTCGAGCCATTTGCTCCATGTATTCCGAGAGACAGCAGGCGCAAATCGTGACACCGCACCTCGTACTGGCACTTCCGGTGGCAGGTCTGACACCTGCCACAAGTGCCACTGCGTTCGGCTGACTTCGGCTGACCTCGGCACCTCTTACTGGCACTTCCGCTGACACCTGCCACAAGTGCCACTGCCTTCGGGACTAGCTGCCAGAGTTGCCACTGCGTTCGGCTGACTTCGGCTGACCTCGGCACCTCGTACTGGCACTTCCGGTGGCAGGTCTGACACCTGCCACAAGTGCCACTGCGTTCGGGATTAGCTGCCAGTGCTGCCGCTGCGTTCGGCTGACTTCGGCTGACCTCGGCACCTCTTACTGGCACTTCCGCTGACACCTGCCACAAGTGCCACTGCTTTCGGGACTAGCTGCCAGAGTTGCCACTGTGTTCGGGTGACTTCGGCTGACTTCGGCTGACCTCGGCACCTCTTACTGGCACTTCCTCTGACACCTGCCATTAGTGTCACTGTTTTCGGGTCTAGCTGTCAGTGTTGCCACTGCGTTCGGCTGACTTCGGCTGACTTCGGCACCTTCCAAGGGTTGCCACGACCTCATACTGGCACCTCCCACGCCTCACGGACCCCTCTCGCCTATTTTTGCTCACGAGATTTAGGGCGGCCATCTTATAGCGTTCGACCGCTCCACTCAGCGTTATATGTTTAACAGGCACAATGACGTATTTGAACATTTAATCTTTCATAACACGCTGTTTTGTTACTGGAAACCTTATACATGCAGCCATATTTATAAACAGTTGTATTTTTAAAGTATTTTTAATTGTATTATACATACTTCAGCATATTTAAATATGCTTAGTGGGGAAAACAATAGAATAGAAATATAATATTCTTTGGTGACAGCTTCTGTGTCAGAATTAATATGAATGAATTTATAATTAATGAAAATAATGGTGGATCTGGCACAAAGTATTGCATTTCTTGTTAAGTATTCTGTTCCCTTAAAAAAAGCAAATATGCCCTGGTCTATTTTTTATACAGTCTCAAATTTCAGTTTCCAATAAACAGCCTCAGTGAAAACATGTTGACAGTTGCCATAAGCTGTCACTTGTGCCACGGGCTTCTGGGTAAGGTGCCACTTGTGCCACCTTACCACTGGGTAAGGTGACACAAGTAAGGTGGCCATGGGTGCCACAGGCTGCTAACCTCATTCTCTATCTGTTTCAGACAGAATGTAGCATATGAATAACTTTAGATCAAACAAATAGAAATAAAATATATCTTAATTACAACATAATTCTCATACATATTTAAATATACAGCCGGTGTTCAGACTTAAACAGAGAAAGACAACTCCTGCGCTTTCAGATGGGACCTCTTCTGCAACAGGTGATAATAGCTACCAGTAGGTACCTACCACTACAACTGACACTCGGTTGCCATGGTATGTCAGTGCTGACAAGCTCCTGTCAGTTCCGGATTATAATTATTTTCATACAATGACCTTAATATAATGCTATTGATTATTAAACCGGGTAAGTTCACTAATATTGACTTATTAGTTAACATTTCTGACAGTGGCAACATGAGATATTGACAATTCCAGAGTGACATTATGTTCAGCCTGGTTCCATGACAGTGCACAGGATGTCATAAGTTATAGTGGCTGCCTGGTCTATTATCTAATAGACCAGGCAGCCACTATAACTTTCAGTGTTTTTTGTTAAGATAATGCATTTTTAAAAAAAAGAAACATGTTATCATAATTTTCCAAAAATGCCAGTTAATCATTTTTAAATAGTTATTACTTGTTTTTATTTATTACATTTAATCCCCGCTATTTTTCATTATTTGTCAAGTTTATTACAGATTTGTGTGGCATAAATGAAGGTTGCTTCTCTGTGTTTTTTTCTGGTTCGGTTCATTGTCTTCAAAGTTTTCTTATTCAAAGATGAGAGAATGACTAAAATCTGAGCTAAAAAATGCATTTCAACAGCATTTTCAAGGCAGCAGGAGGATTTTCACTTTCAAGTTAAAACAACTTCAATTTTTTTACACCAATATTGAATATTGATAAGTCAAAACACAAATTATTTACACCTCAAAAAATTTGACAATGTGTGAATCTTAAGCAGCATTAAGAACAAGAATGTTACATATTTTTGGAAATAAAAATTACTTTAGTTTATACTTAAGATGCAAATGATTTTTTCAAAGAAAATTGTGCTGTTTACATATTATTTTATTTGGCAGATATGTTTCAACATTTTTTCAAGTTTATGTCACAAAGTATATGCATAGTAATTGATTTGTCAATATTTATTAGCCATTGTATGTAAATACTTTAAACAGCAATTTGAAGTCTACTGTAAAATTCATGTTTAGTCAACGTGTGAATTTACTACATCAGGATCAAATAACTTATTATTCCTCCATGAGAAATTATGATCATTAAGCTTAAATTTATTTTTCAAACTTTATTAATTTCTACAATATACGTTATACAGAGTCTGATTATTATTACTATTATCCAGTTGCAACATTTGGCTTCCTGTTGCACTATGTCAGCCACTGTTCTGCGATATAAACATGGGCAAGGGTTGAATGTCATTTTGATTAAGTAAAAAGTCCTATTAACTATCAGTGATGTGTGATTAACCAGATGTGTCTTTGAACATAGTGACAGGTTCCACTGTAATAGTGACACTTTATAGTATATTCAATTGGCCATCTTGATTGAATTAAACTCAGTCAAAAATATTCAAAGTGTTAAATGGATAAATATACAATTACCATTGAATTTTTTTTTATAAACACGCATTATAAGTAACACGTTTTCAAAAAACTGTCATTGCCATCCCCCAAAACATCGGAAACAGTTGTGACAGCTCTGAAACATCCTGGACATCTAACAGCAGCTCTAGTGGAGGCGAGACTCAGCTGTTACAAAGGTGCCGAAACCAATGGCATCCCTGATACCTTCTGTGTATTTGATTAATTCAAAGACGGAAGGAGTCGGCTGGATTATTCAGATGAACTTTAGTGAATAAATAGGATGAACGAATCATACATGATATAATAAACGTGTAGGAATTCAGCTAACATAAGTATTTATGCGAAAAAAAAATTATTAAATTCTGTCTTCTTCGTCTGTGTTTAAGTTCTTCTTCTACTAGTAATAAAGCATCATGGGATATGTAGTCCATTTGCCTAAGTCAGTAGCAACACTGAGAGCTAGACCCGAAAACAGTGGCACTAATGGCAGGTGTCACCGGAAGTGCCAGTAAGAGGTGCCGAGGTCAGCCGAAGTCAGCCGAACGCAGTGGCAACTCTGGCAGCTAGTCCCGAAAGCAGTGGCACTTGTGGCAGGTGTCACCGGAAGTGCCAGTAAGAGGTGCCGAGGTCAGCCGAAGTCAGCCGAACGCAGTGGCAACTCTGGCAGCTAGTCCCGAAAGCAGTGGCACTTGTGGCAGGTGTCAGCGGAAGTGCCAGTAAGAGGTGCCGAGGTCAGCCGAAGTCAGCCGAACGCAGTGGCAACTCTGGCAGCTAGTCCCGAAAGCAGTGGCACTTGTGGCAGGTGTCAGCGGAAGTGCCAGTAAGAGGTGCCGAGGTCAGCCGAAGTCAGCCGAACGCAGTGGCACTTGTGGCAGGTGTCAGACCTGCCACCGGAAGTGCCAGTACGAGGTGCGGTGTCACGATTTGCGCTCGGCCCTGCTGTGTATTCCTCTTCTGTCTCCTCCCTGTTTCCTGTCCAGTTACTGTTAAATGAAGGTCACCGGTGCCTGAAAACACAGGTGAATTGTTTCTGCCTTCATATTATCTTCATGTGACTGAACCTTCGTTACTATCCCTACAAGAATAAATTAGTTAGATTAGTTAGAGTATTTTTATAGTGTAATATTGGCTAGTAAAATTGAAGAACTTTCCCTGAGGTAACCGCTGCGAACATCTCCTGTCCTCTCCTCTATCCCTCCTCCCCGCCCAGGGGAAACAGCAGCGTCACCGGGTGAAGGGCGGCGCCCGCAGGTACCCACATCATCAGCTCAGTCCACAGCACAAACAGCTGCAGACAGACGCAGCTCTGTGTCCAGAAGTCAAGGAGACTCCAAGGAGCTCAACCAGCTTTCTCTCTCGCTGTGGACCGAGCAGGAAGGGACGCGGAAACATCCGGAACGTTTGGAAATCTCGAAAAAAGGGAAGTTGGATAGTTTGTATTTGAGAGAAGTATGTTCAGCTGGGTGAAACAGGAGCAAGGTGGCCGCAACAAGGAAGGAGAGATGTACCAGACGGTCACGGAGGGACTCCAAACTCTCTACACCAAAAAGCTGCTGCCGCTGGAGGAGACCTACCTCTTCCATGACTTCCACTCTCCGGCCCTTGAGGGGGCCGACTTCCAGAGTAAGCCCATGGTGCTGCTGGTGGGGCAGTACTCCACCGGGAAGACCACCTTCATCAGGTACTGACCGCTCTGTCAGCGGCCGAACCGCTGGGGGAGCTGACTGTTTCATCTGCTCAAATTAACTTTGTTATTGTACTATACATGGAACTTCGTGCCAAAAGTATCAAATATTTCTACTTAAATCTATTTAGATGAAAAATGCTGTAAAATTGAACAACATAAGTCAAAGAAAGAATGACATCCTCATATACTATTTTTAGTAAGAACATCAAAGTTGTGAAAATTAATTTTTGCTCAAAAATAGGATTTTTTTTTTAAAAATCCGAGATTGTCCTCAGACAAGGTTTGACTGGGAAATCTATTTTATTGGAATCTGATCAGAAAAGGCAGAAGAAGTTCTGCTTCAGCTGCCAGTATTCTGGTAGCCTAAAGAAAGACGGTGAAAGAAACCTGAACTAGTTCTAAAACCCTGATCACTCAGGAAGAGCAGAACAAATGAATGAATGTAAAGTCTTTGTTTACATCAGTCTGCAAGTTGTTTCACAAGGCAGAACTTCAACAGGATGTTATAGGATTTAGTTTAAAAGTGTAACAAGCTTTTCACATCTTTTGTCAGTAGTGTAAACTATCTGAAAAGTTCAGTATTTTTTGCTTCATTATGATCTACTCAATCCCATGTATTCCTCCATTTCGTACCTTAAACTCTTCAGGGTGGGAATACACCGCATTTTTGCTATCTGTTCTTTCTGAAAGGACCTATAGGTGCCTGGTATGAGGTCACTCTGCCTCTGGTTCTTCCCTGACTTGTCTAGTGAGGAAGTCAGAGGGTTGTATCAGCTGACCTGTTTAGGGGCAAGTTGGACTCCCAGGGGTCAAAGGACTGATGTAGTGACGTGTGGTTTTGTGCAGGCAGTCAGAGGATTTCAGAGTGCAAACAAGACTCAGGAATCAGTTCTTCAAGAAGAGTGTTCTGGGAAATCTTGGTCTCGTGTGTGATCTGTGATTGGCCTGAGGGGCCTCAAAATGGCTTATATTCATAGGATTATGACTGAAAATGTTTTGTGTGAGATGTTACAGATCAGGGGTCTGAAACCTTTACAGTGGTAAGAGATATATAGTATATCTAGATAAAACTTGTTTAGAGCTGCAAATGTTTCATAACCTTTTTTTATAGAAAAAAAGATAATTAAAAAACCCTACTGTAAAACATTTATTGTAAAGGAAGTACCATTTTGGTTTTATTTCTAGGTTTTAGAACAAATAAAAAATGTATAACATTGGCAAAAACAGTATGGATACATTTTATTTCATAAGGCTTTATTTGAGGGGGTCACATAGTGTCCAATTTAATAATAAGAAAAATAGATTCAAAAATAAAAGTAGTACTTTTGGTGTCAGTCAAGAGCAACATTTCTAAGGTAAAACTACTAAGACTTGTTGTGATATTAACATCCATTCTAACTTTTTACAGTCTGGGTTTATCTTGCACCGAGGCCTTTTCATCAGAAGGCTGCAAGTTTCACAGCTGGGGAGCCACGGAAGGAAATATGCATTGTTACATTTATTCTTTGTGGTTCATCATATCTACCAAATATTCATGCTGCAGGAACTTGCATTCTGGATGCGGAGTGGACAAGGTGTAGCATCAGCACTGCAAACTGCTAAAACTGGTTATTTACTCTGTCTGATTCTGTCTTCCAGACAGTAGGTGTCGCTGATGAGAAAATCTACATGAAGAAAAACGTTTGCCAAACATAGATTTTTAGAACATAAATGCAACTACTGATGCACAATGTATCGGGATCAGCTGATGTTGGTCATTTTTTAACATCCCTCCATCGATCCAATAAGTAAAACTGTACCGATATTAAAAACCGACACAGATTTCTAACTTGTCATTTGTGTTTCTGGAGCAGGACGAGGTTGGTCCTGAGACAGTGGTAGAGAAGCAGCGGAGGATTGTGGGTAATTAACTGAAGGAGAGAAGCGATGCAGATAATGTTTTTTTATTATACCCTAGTAAATAAAACCCTGGAAAAAATGGGGGCTAGTTACTTACCATAAGTATAATTTTCAGTGAAGGAGAGTACTCTAGGTATTTGTCTTATTTGCCCTCACAGTATGTTTTAATGAGACAGGTGGATGAAGACCTTGAAGTGTGTGTCTTCCTGGATGAGAAAGTTACTCAGCTGCTGTAGAATTTGTTTACAACCTCCGGGGAAAAACTCCACGCCTGAGACGCATCATACACAGTCTGTCATAGATAGAATCCATTCAGTTCGGTTTTATTTATATATATATAAATTAATCTGCAATAGTTTTCTTGTCAAATCAGTAGCTAAACAAGCATTACTCAGTATTCTGTTACTCATCTTTGAAGTGTCATGTTGATGTAACCGTCATTCAGCGTTGGAGGTCAGAGGAAATGAGAGGATGAGGTGGTAAAAGGAGAGCTGTAATAATAAGCAGTCTGCATAGACTCCATGTTTTATTGTCCCATTTCCTGTTCACTGGAAACATTTCAAAACACACTGGGAAACACACATCTCTCCTACTTTACACACAGAAACACACTCACACACACACAGGGTTCATCAGGACATTGTCACTGAGACCATAGAGCTTCTTAACTGCTGTTTCTTTTGAACTAAAGTCCAACTGGATGATTTTGTTGATTGTCTGACACTATTTCAACAAACATTAGTTTGGTTTGACGTCATGAAAAAAATGTGTTCACTATGTGATTAAAATGTAACCGTAAAGCAAAGCCCATATTAAAAAGTCCATTTGGCCCACTAAAGGATTGTTTAAAAAAATAGACTAATTTAACTGTCTGGTTGAGGAATTTACATGTTTTTTTCTTTACCAATTGTTTAGATGATATGTTTATATTTGCAATACTGATGTTCATGTCAGGAATTCAAGAGTTTAAAAAAATGATTAATTATGGTTTCCATTGCCAATTTTCTAATGGTGCGCTGTTTGATGCTTTAAGGCGCGTTACTTTACTGCATTCATGCTCTTCACAATAATTAATAGAAAAGTCTTTCTTTGCATTACAACAGCCAGGAGCCCTTGTTGTTATTGATGAGCAGCTTTTTTCATATGTTTTGTTTTTGGTCGTCCATCTCTTGGATGACCAAAGTCTTTATATTTGGAAGGCCTCTTTGCCATCACCCTTCATCATCTTTTGTGCCTTCCACAAATTTTCTGTCCAATTCAAGTTGAGACTGTCTAGGCCTTTCAGAAACATCAGTATTTTGTCATTTGTGAGTTCTCTACTGGTTTGGGTCAACAATGTTCTGAAATGACTAATAAGATCAAGGTTATCTGTAGACGGCCTGATTTTAACACTGTTGAAATTGTTGATGTGGTTTTATTGTTTAAACTGATGCCATTTATGTTACTTTCTTTTGAAAAAAGCTTTGAGGATTGTGCAACCTATTTGTAGTATTTCTTCATACTACGTGCAGTATGTAACTTTTACAAAACTGTCACCATGTCGTGACAGTATGAGACAGGTAATCTGTGAAAAAAATTAGCGCTATCAATCAACCTCCTGTGTAGTACTCAGTGTGAGTGGGTGAGCACAAGAGTGATTGACAGCACTAAGACCCTCCTCTTTTCTCTGATTGGTTGTGTCTGACTGACAACCAATCGGTGTATTTCTGCAGTTAGTACTGGGAGCACTGGGAGATTATTTTCACAGACTTTCTGTCTCATATTATACTGTTTCATCATAATGATAATTTTAACAAATATTTGTTAAAATTATTGCAAAAGCCACAATATTTAAAAACTTTTTTTTTTTCAATTAAAGTTAAACACTGCAACTTTACAACATTGTGTTCCTTGAAGTTTCAGAATTCATGGTCGGTGTAAACTGCAAAATATTGCTGGTAAATTATTTTATTGTAGCAGATTTTGGAAGCTGGATGCTTTTCTGACATTAGTAGTTTGAAGTTTGTGATTACAGTACAAAGCATGTCTAGATGTCATGTTAAGATCACTGTTTTATTTCTGTGTATTTGATGTGGAGTGCTGTCATTCCATCAGTCTTCACTCATGACTGTCTTTTTTTAGTCGTCATTACACCAAGTATCAGACAACAGCATATGTTTTGTTTTTTTTTCAAAAATTTCGACAATAATAATAATAATGAGATATATATGCCTCCTTTGTTTTGTCTCCATTGAAACAAAGTTAAAGCTAACTTGTTGCTCTCTATAATTCCTCTTTTATGTCCCGTCATCACATCAGACAGAACCAGGGCGTTTTCCACAGCTCCAGTAACATTTGTTCAAGTTGGTAGAGGCTGCAAAGTGCTGACTGCCACACCCTCTGACAGTCTGACTGCGTAAGCTTGCAAAGCCACAATATTTAGTAGACACCTAGTTAGATAATTGTATGAAGTGTGTTTGAGAATTTTCCAATCAGTTGTGAGCTAAGGGGAGAGCAAGGCATGCTGTGACTAGCAATGTGAGGTGCGTGCGTGTGTGAGGCTGCATGACTCTGCAGCTGGGAACACTACGTCAGCTTCAGTCAGTCCCAGGTTAGAGCAATTCTGGATTGATTGCTGGAGCATATTTTACTGATTGTAATGTGTGTGCAATCAATGAAACTGTAACTTTAGCTCTTAGAGTTAAAAGTTATTCAACTGTAATTTTTTTTTAATAAGAAGACGGATGGTTTATTAAACCCAGGAAAGCAATGTTGAAAGAGAAGAGATAATATGGAGCTTAGTGGAAACTTGTACTCGGACTCTGCAGGCACATGGTGTGCATTTGCAGTTCAGCATGCAAATATCATGCCTGCAGGGTGTGTGTATGTGTGTGTAACATTCACATGTTGAGTACAAAAATTCAAAGTTTTGGCAGCAAACAGTGGAGGGACAGCTGAGCTGGTGTGTGTTCCTGTTCTCTTGCTCTCTGTATTCTCAGGATTGGTGGTCTTACAGGGAACCGAGGCCCCAGGGAGGTGCAGTGCTGCAGAATTTGAAATGCTGCATATTGGAGTTGGGGTCTGTGTTAGGGTATATTCAATGAGAGGAAACTAATACACTGTCTTCGTAAGAGTATCTGTGCAGCGCTAAAGACTCTGAGGCAACACCCTGTCCTGAGGAATGCTTTGAATCACTGCAACATCTTGCCAGAAAAGTGCAGAGTCAACATATTCTTCTTCATCTCCTTCTCCTTTTTGCTTTCTTCTTCCTCCTGATTCTGAACACACTACACAATGTGTTGCTCTACATCGCATTGTAGCAACTTATCAACTAATTACATCATCATAATACTGTGGAAAATAAGTTTCTGTTGCAAATCAGAGCATCTGCTGGAAGTCTGAAGCCAACTTTTCCTTTAAACTTGTTAATTTGGAGACATTGAAGTGCATGAATTCAGCATTAGCCGTCTTACTGCTGGTATTTCAGTAGAGATGCACCAATTTTGGTTTTAAGGCTTTTAAAAAGCCTGAGCTGTTGATTCCAGTTTATGTGATACCATTTTTCTTTTTTCTGAAAATTCATTAAGTTGTCAACAGTGGGGTGACTGACATGACCAGGTGTGTTTGTCAGTCAGCACTCTGCCACAGCACAGCAAAAGGAGGCAGTGGCTTATTTTCAGGCGTTTGCAGAGGCAGATAAAATTGGTGGATAAGATTAGTTTCAGCTGATCCCCCAAAATGAAGGAAATCACGGCTGATTTATTAGTGCAGCCCTATATTTTAAAATAATAACTTTTATATTATTTGTAGTTTTTTATTCCCAAAAAGAAAAGGCCTTCTCACTTCCTGTTTAGACAAAATGTAGCATTTGACCTTGAAAAAGATAAATTTTAAATAAACTTGTTGGAAATGTGCAAAAGATGGCGTAATTCGGTTAAACTTGCCTAAACCAAAGCCAGAGTGAGTAAGTCAAGAACTAAATCCAGTTGAAAGTCTGTGGACAAACTTAATTTATTGTTCAGGTGCTCTCATCCAGTCTGACTGAGCTTCATCTGTTGTGGAAAGAAGTGCAAAATTAAACTTTCTAAAGAGTTTCAGCTGTAACTGCTGCTTTAAGAGGGCCTACAAAGTATTCACTCAGAGAGGCTAAACATAAATGCATACCAGACTTCTCAGATGTTTATCAGAAAAATGGAAAAAACATATAATTTTCCTTCCCTTTTAGTTATTAACTACTTTGTGTTAGAAGATTTTGAATGCCAGGCTCCATACTGCTGTGCCACCTCTTCCTAAACAATGTTGCTACCATTGTTGAATGCATACAGTTCAGTGAATACCATTTTTTCCTTTTGAATATAAAAGTAGCATTAGGAATCATTGATCACTTAGATTTTCTTCATGGCAGTCATCTGAACTCTCCGCTATCCTCTTTGATCTTCAGGCTGTCATGAATGGCAGGAAGAGAGAGGGCAGACTCTCAGCAGCCATTGTTCCTTCCTGTCACACTTTCCTTTCACAAGAAACACTGTGTAAGAGAGTAATGGGTTAACGGTAAGGGGAAGGCAAAACTTTTTTTGATGTGTGCAAACACAGCTTTTATTTGGATGTTTAGTAATGTGACTGACTGAAGAGAGACTGCTGACTTCTAGTTATCTTTCAGTCTACAGCTGCTACAAGCTGTTATTAGGGGTAACATTGTTGTTTGTAATTGTAATTAGTCAATTTAAGCATCATATGGCTTAAAAGTGTATAAATCTAATAGTTCCTGATATAACTGTTTGGAAAACCCACTTCATTTTGTCTTAACTAATTTATTGGTGACTGAAACCTTCTCCAAAATCCTGTTTTCCTTACAGTCACATACATCATGGCCAACAGCTTCCCTAACCTAGGTTGTCTTAAATTAATTGTATAGAATTTTTTTTAACTGAGAAAACATGCAAATACTGGCAGCAGCTCATACTTGGTGGTCTAGGTTTTACGCAACAATGAATTTTAAAGTGAAAGTTTATTATAATGTCATTTGGAGTACACTGATTTATTTCCTTAATTTTGAGAAAATCAGCCACTGTCCCCTTCTGCTCTGCCTTTAGAGAGGTTTGACTGACAGACCAGGGTAATGTCTGCATGTTGATAGTCAACCCACTTTTGCCAAATCAGCAGCTTTCTTTTTATATTTAGGGACATTTCAGACAAAACATATTGGTATTGGCCAAAATCAGAATCGGTAGATCAGATTTTTTTAAAGATCATTAATCAGCGATGGGCCAAAAAACTGAAAACAATTTACCCAACAAAATAGAAAACTGATGACCCTGTTTTTCTTTTAATGATGCAACAAGTTTTTTATATATATATATATTTTTGGATTTTTAAGAATTTATAGATTCCATTAAAAATGTGTTTATTATAGAGCAAGTAAAGCTTTAAAAAAATCCCAATAAACTAATTGTTGCACTTTTATTTTAGTGAATGTTGTGGTTCATGTGTATTACAAATTTGTCAGTTTTGGCCCTTGGGGCCATAAAACTGCCATACCATGATCAAATTTAATTTCTACTGTAAAGAGCAACCAAGCTTTGGTGATCCTGACTCAGGAAGTGTTCCTGTGTATTGTGACCTTACAACACCCGCTAGTGTCAGCTACTTATTAAAAACATTTATGTCGTCCACAACTGAAATAGGCAGATCAAGTTTTTTGAAAAGTTTGATAGCCAGTGATTGGCCAGAAAACTGCAATCTGTCTTAAACTTCAAACACTTTTGAAGGGTTTTCAGTTTTAAACAGTGACTTTTAAAACCTTCAGATCTGTTCGTTGCATTGTTATTTAAACACAGATGTAGTTATCCTTTGTTTTCTGTCAGTTTCAAGTCTAAAATAACTTAATGATCCACGTTTCTTTCCCAGGTATCTCTTGGAGCAGGATTTTCCTGGGATGCGCATTGGTCCAGAACCAACCACTGATGGCTTCATTGCGGTAATGCATGGGGAAACTGAAGGAGTTGTCCCTGGCAACGCTCTGGTGGTGGACCCGAAGAAACCCTTCAGGAAACTCAACGCATTTGGAAATTCCTTCCTCAACAGGTAAACAAACACTCAGATTATAATCACTAAACGGTGCTGGAACAACAGTTTGGATAGAAAGTCTGTCAGAATATGACTAAGTTCAGCTACTAATAGAACTCTGATAAAATCTATTCACATATAGCATTTTAAAGAGGGACTCAAACTAGCATTGAGTGTTTTTGTAGCTGCTATTTTTAGTCCACAGACTTCCAGTCTGCCAAATATTTCCTGTGAGATGTTTAATACCTAAAGCGCTAAAAATAAAATCTGTTCTGAGATTCAGGGAAAATGACTGTGGAATTCACCCAGAATAAAATCAGTTCATCAGACACCCATTACTGCAGCTTTAGTGTGTAACATCAGTTATTGTACTTACTAGTTATGTTGTGGTTAACAAGAATAAAGGTTTAACTTTATGACACATTGCATTAGGCTGAAAGGTGACCTCTACCTCCTTTCCACATAAATAGCCCTTATTCCACTCCCAATCCTGTCACTGCTGAACTCAAAGCATTTTCATCATGGGAAGTGACCCCCTGCTCACCCTGGACAGACATGCACTGAAAGCTGTCAAATCGAAGACACGCCAGAGTTTGTACCGACATTTTAAATTTAGCTCAATCCTTATTCTGGTTCAGCCACATTTCCTGTGTCCAGTGAGGAAGTGGAAGGACACTTGACCTCTCAGCAGTGTGTGTTGATGAATACCTGAAGCATCTCTTATTTTAGGAATTCCTTCGTGTCCTGATGTGACATAGACCCCCTCCAGAATAATTAGCCGTTTCCCGAGGGGAAGTGTTTTTGCGTCACCACATACTGGCTGCATAAGTTTGTTTTTTCCCCGCTGCCAGTCTTGGGCTCCAGCCCTGCAAAATAATTTATTATGGCCTGCTGCTAAGTTTATCTCTTCAGGAAGCTGTGAACGCAGTCTTAGGTGATCTGTCAGACCCACCAGTGAAAAGGATATGGAAATAGCAAACACAGTTTCAAAGAAGAAAACATTAAGAGGAGAAAAGCCATTAATCTATCTGGATGTAGGTTTGGTGGAACATTTTAATGGGAGAAACCACAATAAAATACTAACAATGCCCTGTTTTGGGACAAGATGGTAAATGGACTGCATTATCAAGTCAGAGGACTCCAAAGCATTAGCACAAACCCCTACATTCAGTCATACACACACTCACACACTGATGGTGGCAAGCTGTGTTGTAGCCACAGCTTACACTCAGTTGGTGCCACTGGGCCTTCTGACCACCACCAGCTGGATAAGGTAACTTTGTAATGAAGTAAAATAATTATTATTGAATTTATTTACTTGCCACTTATGTCTGAGATCTGCACTTTTGCCAGAGGAAAAAAAAAAAATATATATATGAACTTTACGAACTACAATGCAGTTTTGCTAACTGTTCACATGAGAATAGGCAATTGTGGTTATTTAAAAATTGTCAGCATGTCTTACTGCTTGTAGATATACAAGAGACAAGCAATAAACTCTAGGAGCTGAGTTTCATGTGGGACCATAATGCCGGTTGTTAAAAAACATCCCATAATTAGGATGCTGAACTCAGGTGTTCCATCAGCCTTTAGGTCATTTAGACATGAGGTTTTAGTGTTGTCCTTCAGCTGTTTGTGATGACAGTGCAGGTTTCTGCAAAGAGCTACAACCCTCTCCATTAGCTTGTACTAAAACAGGTTTTAGTACAAAACCTGTTTAACTGTTGATTAGAAAATCATTGTAGGACACATTCCTGTCTGAACTTGTAGCATCATCACATTTTTAGCCCTAGTCAACAAAAAAAAATCAATAAGATAGACAATTAAAAGCCAAACTACTAAAACAATCACAACTTTTTTTTTTAATTAACCAGTGCATAAAATGAACTTAAACCTTTCCCCTTTGTTTGTGTGTGTGTGTGTGTGTGTGTGTGTGTGTGTCTGTGCGTGTGTGTGTGTGTGTGTGTGTGTGTGTGTATATATTTGACAGGTTTATCTGCTCTCAGATGCCCAACCAGGTTCTTCAGAGCATCAGCATCATCGACACGCCTGGTATTCTATCTGGAGAGAAACAGAGAATCAGCAGAGGTGTGAAGTCTCTCTTTATGCATTTCTGTGTATGTATGTGTGTGTATCCGTGTGTGTGCTTGTATATCCCATATAGAGAGGACCATCTTCATAGTTTTTACCAACAAAAGGAGGGCAGTGAGGACATTTTCCCAGTCTTCTTTTTTTATTTTAGTTCAACTTCACTCTGTTAGTTAATTAATTAATTAATTTTTGTATATTAAAAACTGTTAGGATGGGGGTTTTTTTCTCTGTATTGAATGAAATTAATAAATTAAAAAAAAAAATGTAGACGTATAGGGTGAAGTTTTGATTAAGGTTAATGTTAGAAATAGACTAGTTATGGTTGGAGTTAGGAAAGTTGCCTGTATTAAGCATAAATGCAGATACTTGGATGTGTGTATGAGTGTGTGTCACTATGCAAGCTGCTGTGAGTGAGCAGGGGTGCTGATTATACTATAGGAATTATCATTGACAAATTTGAATAATTACTTCCATAAGCAAAACAGTCCCATAACATGTTGCTCCCACTCCCATACTTCCCAGTTGGGATGTTCCTCTCAGGTTTCCAGTTTACCCTGCCAGTGGCCAAGCACAGCGATTTTAGTTTCAGACCACAGGACTCAGACTTGTGGAGGTCAGCCACTGTCTTCATGATGTGATTTGATTTTCCCATGATGTCACACAAGGAAGCAGTGTGTTTATGATGCCTGCAGTTAACGCAAATGTTCTGAATTAACCTGGAACTTACAAACCTATGGCATCACTATGTGGGCTTTGCCAGTTTATTTAAATGCATAATAATCTTAGTGCATATAACTCTTGGTTTTATGAAGGAATTTAGTAAATAAAAATATTTTTTTTGTAATTATTATTTATTTATTTATTTATTTTACGAAGAAAAAAGCTGAAGACGTAAAAGGACTGACAGGCAAAAGTAAATTAAAGAGAGAAAACATGAACATGGGAGGATCTCTAGCCATGCTCAGGATGTTCTTCTTAAACGATTTGTTTTACAGCATGTTCATTATAAACTGATAAACCATCTAGACAAACCTTTTTTTATAAAAATGGATGGGGAGGAGGAATGTGAGATATTTTCCTGCTTTTTATCATTTTTATAATTGTACAACTTATTGACATCCATTGTTAGATGTGACTGTGGCTTTTTACTTTGTCACTGCCTAACCGCCTGTAAAGAGCATGTTGATGTTGTATGTGGATATCAGGAGAAGGAAACATTTCATGGCATTTCCCCGAATGAGTGCAAGAAGATTTCTTGTATTCACTTTTTTACATCCTGTTTTATCTCACCATCTGTTTCCTGTCATGAATCAATACTGCTGATCTCAAACCACAGAGGTTAGAAATGTAGATCTGAAACCAAAGGACACTGTAGCAGGATTCAATTCTCAGGAAGGATTCCCCCATGATGTTAGCAACTGACATGTCTACATGCTGTGGCAGTTTAATATTTACATTCTCTGATTTTTTTGTTTTTGTTTTTGTTTTGTTTTTTTTACCTTGAGACAAAATATGACAGCTTGTGGAATTGTAAAGGCAAAATTATTTCTATTATTATTCCTATCGGAGCTCTTTTTTCTTTTTTTTCATTGTTAAGCTCAGTTACTGCTGTTGAAATCTTAGAAAATGTATAAATGAGAACTATGACATAATGCCCAGAGAAGAGGAGAGATTCTGAGGACATATGAATTTTAATCATAACTCAATAAGTGAATTCACATTAAATAATGTGCAGCTTTACCTCGTGTTGAAATTCCAGAATGTTGCTGTTTTCATGTCATTGGGATCAAATAATACATGTTTTGGAAATGTCTATTTAATGTTTGACTAGTAATTTATCTTTCAGAGGGACAAATATTATGCTTAGCATTTATTACCATCATGATTACCAGTAAACAAAGAGCCCAGCCCATATTTGTGATGATGACAAGTCTCAGGCTCAGTCTTTGTGTGGTAGGATATAATTTGGCTGTTGCTCTCTAAAGATCTTTGCTTTTCTAAATAGTACAGTTCTGCGATGGGAACAGCACAGGTTTTAGAACGATTCTGTCTTTAGATATGCATATCACACATTTTTTATTAGGATCATAGGAAAACTATGCAAGCTGTCTGAATCTGTTTTCTGTATACTTTCATGGCGTTTAGATAGTTTGTAAAGTTGTGTCGTAGTGTTAAAACCATCCATTTGAAAGAACAGCTCTTTGGCTGGCACACACAGATTTCATAACAAGGTTGATGTGAGGTCAAATCTGCCAAAAGAAAGTGAGTGGTAGGAAAATACAACAGAGAAGTGGCTGGAAAAGCCCAGAGTTATGCTGAGGTCTCTGAGTCATGGGAGAGTTTAATAGGCTTTTACTGTATATCATAGAGAATACAGTCTACAGAACATGTTTTACTATTCTTGGTAATTTGTTCTATAAAATGCAGAAATTCATTAATGGGATAAATAGTCCTATAATTGATAGTCCACTTGTACTAAGTAGGGCTGAAACAAACTAGTCAAATTAATCATGAGGAATCATTTAATGAAATAATCGTCGACTAATTTAGTTACTGATTAATGCTAACTGAAGTATACAGACTTGAATAAAGGCTGTTTGCTGAAAGAACAGCTCACTCAGTGCAGTAATTGAGACAAAACTGTACAACTGTCTACATTTTGCATTTAGGATACAAACAAAAGCTTCATTTGTAGATATATTCTATCCAGAATTCCTCAAGTTGCATAGTTTTAGCTTCACCTGGTTCATTTTCTCTTTATTTAAAAAAAATAAATAAATAAAAATAGTAAAAATTGCTATTGAGCACCTTTTGCTGTCTCACAGAAGTGTACTGCTGTCACGAAGCACAACACATTTTCGAACACTATTACGTTATAATGTGATATTATATTGTACAAATGTGCCAATTTGTATTGCATGCTTCTCTACTATCCTGTGCATTACGCTTTGGATTAGTTTAATCCAAAACGTAATGCACAGATGAGCTCTACATTGACGTTTTCACATTGTAGGAGTATTTTTATGCATTAAATAAAGAAATGCTGTTATAGCATTTTAGGTAATGAAATGTTCACTTTAACAAGAATAAAATAATTATTTTTTAGTATTTTTTAATGTATTTGTAATACTGTATAAAACAATTTTAATGGTTAAATAAAAAATCTGCAGAATGGGCCAATTACTTTATCCAGTTAATCATCAGACTAATCAATACCTAAAATAAATGCTAGTTGCAGCCCTAGCAGTAAGAAACAGTTTCATGTATACAGGTCATTTTCTTTAATTATGACAGTCAAAAATTGTTTCAGCAGCTGCTGATGTCATTAGTTTAAATTGCAAAACAACTGAATCTTTTGACTACTATGTATCTACATGTCTTAAATCACATTTGTGAGACACCAAATCTTGCCAGGCTCCAAATGTGGGGCTTGTGATGACAATAAGAAGATGATCAAACCCAGCATCCTGCAGCAGCTGCAGGTTACAGGTGTGTCCAGTGTCAATATTTGTAGCTCCTGTATTGATGTACTCTGCTTGCAGAAACTGCTGCTTTGTACGGTTGTTCTGGTTCATTTAACATGCTAATGAACAGAAATTGAATCCAGTCATCTGTCTGTGTTTTTACATCCCAGATGCTAATGTGGTTTCTCTTGGGAGCTTCCAGGACTCGACATAATGTTATTTATGAGAATCTGTAAATAGACTCGGCTAAGTTATAAATGACTTTATGATCTTCCGCACATGTACTAGCTACTTGCAAATCAAATAATTTAATTGCTCATCTCTGGTCTGCATGTGGACTAAATTACTTCCAAATCCTATCTGTCGTTCTGGGTGAGTAACTCAGTGAGTGTAGATGTAAAACGCAGCCGATGCTGAGAAGCTGTTGTGTTTTCAGAGCGGATCACGTCTGCACTGTGGACTGCTTCAGGGTCTGTTTTTCCAGCTGGTTCAACAGGTTGAGTTGAACTGGAAAAAGTCTATCAGTCTTGCAGTACTATAAATATATTCCTACTTCCTGAACTTTGTCACATAGTGCTACTTTGCAGTCTAACATTACATATTGCAATGATGGTAGTCTGTTGAGATTTTAAGTTACAAGCTCAACATAGTTTAATTTGAAGTGAAAAAGATGTACGGTTTAAAAAAAAAGTTTGCTAGGAAAATCTGAAAAGTGTGGCATTCTTCTCCCTTTACTAGAATATGCCAAAATAAAGTAAAGTTTCTCCCCATTAGAAAATGGAATCTACAAGCATCATTTTGCTTTTCGCTCCAGAACCATCTTCTGGTTCTGGTTGCTGAACACTGACTCTGTTGCCCCTGCATTGAGTCAGCCTGGGCGAATGACAGCATCAGGCTAAAGGCCCCGGCTTGCTGGGCCAAGGACAGAACATGGAGAATGGGACGAGGAGGGGGAGGGACCAAGACCCGTAGGAAGTGTGGGCTCTCCCTCCATCTGGAAATATTTAGAGCTTTCAGCTGATGTAAAATTCCTCCTGGAGACATTTGACAAGCCAGCTGCTATTCAGCACCAATACAAACTAATTCAACATTACTGACAGATACCGTTCCACCACACAGAGGTCGAGATTTCACTGAGGTCATTGTTGTTTTTCAGTGTTTTGTCAAGGATCTTGTTGGATTTTTAAAAAAATATATATAAAGCAACTGTGCTAGACTTGAGAATTCTTTGATGCTCATTTTACATTTCAGTGGAGCCACAGTACAAGTAGGAGATTTTGCCTCCCGTTCCACCCAGGCTGTAAAGATAAACCACAATAATGATAAAATGTTGAATGCAAAGCTACAAACTGGATAAATTGAACAAAATAACTGAAGAAAACTGAACAAGGTAACATCCAGTAAGTTCCTGTTACATCTTTGCAGTCATTGATAAAAGGACACTTTTGAGACTACTGCTTACAGATATTTAATCAAAGAGGATGAATGTGTGAATCTGGAACAGGAAAATGTCTAACAGATTTATCCTTTACATAAGGGTGAAAAACAAAGCCATTGTTGAAATAAAACCTTATAGCAGGGGTCTCAAACTCCTGGCTGGAAGTGACCTGTGTGCTCCCTACCTCCAGCCCTAGACTTCATGTCAAAAATATAATGACCATAATGCAATAAGGCCATTAAGCCAGATACAAAAAAATTATCTATTTAAAATTATATATGTAATTGTACTATAAGAGCAGCTTTTGATGAGCTCCAGGAGAGGTCAGATTAAAATTAAACCTGTCACTTTGACTCTAAAGACTGCTTTTTGAATATTTATGTTTTAGCAATTAAGGAAATATGAGCAGAAAGCATAAATATGACTGGCTCAGCAGCAAAGAGTTATTTGTAATGACAACATTTATATCTTTACATATGTCTGTGTTTTTATTTTTGATAATTATAAAGTAAATAGTAGAAGTGATGTCACATGATTGGCCAGAAAGAAAGAACCAGATTGTTTCAGCTTTAAGAGGCATCGATTAGTTATTTAATATTTGTACATGATTTGCAGTTTTGTATTATTTATTCAATAATTTCAAATTAAAACATTATTATTTCAGAAAATTATATATACATATAATATTATACATACTGAATGTCCCTCTGAACACACCATCCTCATGGTGAAACTAATAACCTGCTTTTTATAGAGGTTCTATCCAGTCTGAATTAGCTTGAGCTTTTTTTTCAAGGTCCAATGGGCAGAAGCTTCGGTCGGTAGATGTTCTAAGACGCACCCCAGAAGATCTACAGCTGGACGTGCAGTGAAACGTGATTTAATGAAGCGTTGCCTCAGGAAAGCTTAATATAAAGATCAGGTGGTAACAGTTTTGCAAGACCGTTGGCAGCCCATGATGACTTAGCAGTGGGAACGAGGTCATTATTCTGGGTGTGTGTGCAGGTGAAATCCTGGTTCAACATCAGCAGTCAGTAACAAGACACTCTGGATCTGAATCTGTGGGACATACTGCTGGTTTGGAAGGTTATTGCAGCTCATCAGCACCTGGTGTGCTGAAATACATTTGATATTACTGTTCTATTGTGAATGATGGATTCCACTGGGCTGGGTTTTAATAACTGGATATAAATGAGACTAAAAAGGTGCTTAAAAGGTTTTAGCTGGTGGACTAGGAATGTGTTTCCTGTTATGAAGCACAGATGCTTCCAGTCCTTTGAGATTTTCTGTATGGTAATTTTCTGCTCAGGATCCTGTAATGGAAACAGTGTCTGAGCAGGCAGAGCTGTGCGAAACACTGAGTGTGTTACGTCCACTTTGTTTGTAGTGTAACCATGAATTGTCTATTCTGTCCGACTGAGTCTTAGTTTTGCTGTGAGGGATTTAAACTGCGTGGAAAATTCCAGCTGCATGTTGGGCTGCGGCTCGTCTGCAGGGTGGGGCCTCGGTTTGCCCACTGGGCTTTGCTCCAAGTGCTCACACAAAATTTCCTGCCACTCTGTAATCATCAGAGGGTGGAGTCGCACTCCGTTAACAACCGGGCAAGGTTTCAACTGGGGAACTCTTCATTTTAGATTTTTCCACAATTACTGTTAATTTAGAGATGTCTGAGACTTTTTTATGTTGTATTTTTGAAGATAATTTTAATAAAATGAGTGTTTTCTTCTTTTATGAAAGATTATTTCTAAAATCTACAGTGTCCTCTTTTGATAAAATGTAATTTTGGATAACTGGACCTGGATGCCTGACTGGAGTAGGAACTCACCAAGCAAACAGTGAATCATAAAAGTGAAGTGGTTTGTCTCCAAAACAAAAACTGCGTTATGACATTTAAGTGGCATTCTATACACCATTCTTCTTATATTTGCTTCTTTTACATGCAGATCACACACAATCTACAGTCTGTTGTTTCAATAGATATATTTGTCTCTTTAGTATAATAAGCTTTTTTGGAGTATGCTATTTACAAATTACATAAGTAACATCCTAAGTAAAAATTCATTCTTCCAACATGTTTATTTAGTATTTCTGGGCACATAGTGCTATAAATGGCCCTATCAAGTAAACTTAAGTACCTTCAGTTATTTTTAAAATGCTGTCAAATATGACTTAAATAAGTTTAATCTTTAAAAAAATATTAATAAATAAACTTATTAATATAGTTCAAAGGCCTGTCATCATAACACATTTTGTTGGATGATAAATTGTTCCAAAAGTTATTGTGATCAATGATAATATTGTTTTGAGACCATTTTCAAGTAATATAATGGTAATGGCATAATAATCCAAGAAGACATTCTCAAAGATCAACAAACTTTAAATTCTAATGAACATTTAACACTGGAATTTGAAGATATTTTAAATATCCAATATAAATTAACAAAATACAAAATGGAAACTGAAGTCTTTGAAAATAAGATTATCCTTCAAAAAGGGCTAGTTGAGGCCAAAGCATCAGACTAAAGACTTTGGTCATCCAGTGTTTGGTAGAAAGAGAGAGAAGAGAAGAGAAAATTATTGAGTTCGTTTTAATTTATCCTGCGACAGGTTTACTCGTTGGACTAAATGGTTCAAATATATAACTGAGGTGTTTAAACAGAGAACAGCGTCCAGAAGTAAACTGTTCCGGTAATGCTTGCTGTTTACACTCAGGAATTTCAGTCCAGACTGGAGGAACAGGAACTCAACAAGCAAACAATGAGAGTTCTCTCAAGAGATGGAGCTGATTATTAGCTGATACTGACCATAAAACCCGGTCAGCTGACCTGACCTGCTGGTTCTCTGAGCTCTTCCCCTTCAGGGACCGGTGTCCAACCCTTCACTGACTGACTGTAAAAGTTCTAGAAGCCATCATCATCAGTGTGTTATTTGGGAGCAGGGTGGTTTGTTACTGGCCTCCTTCCTGCTCTCGATGCCTGAAGTGGTGAAATCCGTGTGTGGAACATATTTCAGAACTCTCCACCGTTTCATCTCAATGTTGTACTCTAAATATGTGAAAGCACTGCAGGGGAAGTAGTATTGTTAGGCTGGAGGTGTTTCCCTTTTCAAAGGAAGTGGAACATATAAAGTAATCAGTCACCCTGTTCTAGAAGCAGAGGCTAACTAGACCTCATATCAGAGGAATTTCCTTAGTTTTTAGACCTGCTGGAGTTTTGCTTCCTCTCTGCGTTGCTGTTGTGTGATTGCTGTCAGCTGAAATGTGTCTCAGAGGTGCAGGAAGTGTCCTTGCTGATGACAGTAGTTATTGTTCGGCATCATGTCCCCTGGGCTGGTCCTGAGCCAACACCTGAAGCCTCCGGTGTAACCCGAGCCCTGACGGAGGAGGCAGATGGGGACGTCGTTCTGTTGCCAGTGGCAACACCCTCACTTATTCATGAGAACTTCCAGCCTGGGAATATTCCACCAATCTCAACTCATTCATTTGAGATAAATTAGACAAAATTTATCTAGAAAGAAGTGGATAAATCTGTATTTATACTGTTACAGAGTGTCTGTAACAGTAAAGGACAGTAGAGGCTGATTATTTCAGTGTAGAGCCTTTTACTCGACCATACAGGAAGAGTACTTCATGTACTTGTAGACATTTGAAAATAGTTTGAGTTATTGCCTGTAACCAGTCTTTAACTTAAAATATGAAAGTAAGGCCCAAAATTATCTTAAAACCTGTGATTCTAGACATATTTGGTGTCCAGTCAGGAGTGTTTCCAGCCGGAGCACAATCACCTAGGAGCTATTGCTGTAAATTTCTGTTTTATGTTGAAAATCTTTGCCTGGATTGAGTTTCCAGGTCTGAGCTCACTGTTATCGAAACAGACACACCCTCACTGCCACAGCTCACTTTACACACATGCTCTTGCACAATTAAAAGGCACAAAAGTTCAACAAGTGTGCCCTCACAGTTTGTACATCACTTCTAAAACTGTGTGTTCTGCCAGAGAATAGCTGCAGCAGATGTGTGTGCTGAGCCTGAGAGACTGCCATGTCTAATAAGTCAATAGCTTTCTGCTGTCTTGGACAGTTTTTGGATAAGCTTTGTTTGCTGGTCTGCAGTGGAGTGTGGACTCTTTTCTTTGTGTTTGACAAATAAAAAAATGAGCCGTTACCATGGTAGCTTGGTAAACATGCTATATAGACACATCTATACAACAGAGCTCCCAGACAGCTCTTAAATGTGCAGTATGTAACTTTTACTTAATATGTTTTTTTAAACATTGTCACCATGTCATGACAGTATAATATGAGACAGATGATCTGTAGAAAGATCAATCTCCTCCACTTCCTGTCTGAGCTACTACTGCCGTCTAAAGACAACCAATCCCGTCAGAAACAACCAATCAGAGCTAGGAGGAGGGGCTTAGTGCTGTCAGTCACTCTTGTGAATGTGCTGCTCATTTGCTAATGGCGGAGAAACAACTCACCATCCGGGGAAGCAAAGCGCACAAAGGAGTGATTGACTGCGCTAAAACCCGCCTCCTGGCTCTGATTGGTTGCTAGCACAGGGAGAATGCTGAGGAACCCTATATTTTTCTAATTTTATTATCTGTCTCACTATTTTTCACAACATGCTGACAGTTTCAACAAATATGTAAAAAGATATATATTTGTATAAAAGTTACACACTGCAGCTTTAAATAAACTTTTCTAATAACTCTCTTTCTCTCCTCTTCCTCCCACCTTCAGGTTATGACTTTGCAGAGGTTCTGCGATGGTTTGGGGAGCGGGTGGACAGAATCATCCTGCTGTTCGATGCCCACAAGCTGGATATTTCTGACGAGTTCTCTGAAGCCATAAAAGCCTTTAAGGGACAAGACGACAAGATCCGGGTGGTCCTCAATAAGGCTGACCAGGTGGGACGGGCAGAGGGATTCTAGAGACCTGAGTTCATGTGTTCATCTAGTCATGCTGAACACCTACCTTTCCCCTCTGTGTTTAGGTGGACACCCAGCAGCTGATGCGGGTGTACGGTGCCCTCATGTGGTCACTGGGGAAGGTGATTAACACCCCAGAGGTGGTGAGAGTGTATCTTGGTTCCTTCTGGGCCAAACCACTGCAGAACACAGAGAACAGGTCTCACTCAAAAATCCATTCATTCACTCATTCAAACCTGGGTAGAGCTGATGGCATTCTCACGCATTTATTTATGTTTGGACAGTTTATATGTGGTTGTTTGTTCACGTAAAATGTCACCTCATTCATTCATTTCTGCTCGTCTTCAGGCGTCTGTTCGAGGCCGAGTCTCAGGATCTCTTTCGGGATATTCAGAGTCTTCCAAGGAATGCTGCTCTCCGTAAGCTCAACGACCTCATTAAGAGAGCCAGGCTGGCCAAGGTGACAAAAGATTCTGAATGTTCCGATGCTTTGAGAATCATGGGAGTACTAAGAAATGTTGCTCAGAATCCAAGACAAATAGAAAATCTTGCACTTTTAGTGTTTTAAAAAAACATAGCTGTCTGTAAAACCCTAAATGATTGCGGTGGGTGGGGTAAAGCCGCGGCATTAGTATTTAGTTTTCTAACTTGCTTTTTTTTATTTTTTATAAGAGAATAGTGTTATACATGCATGTAAATTATGTAAATGTTACATATTTTCTCAATAGAATGTCTGAAAGCATTGTGATAAAGTATTAAGAAGTCAGAATTTTGTTTAAAATGAGCCACATTTGAAAATCAGACTAGAGTACATTTCTGATGAAAAACCGACATGCAGTAGGGACCAGATATTTACATGCACTGCATGAAGAGATAGAATTATTTTTTCGTGACTGTTTGAAATAAAATCAGACTAAACCTTTCCTGTTTTAAATCTGGATTAACAAAATTATTTCTATTTCTTAAATACCAGTTTAATTTTTTTTGTATGACGTCTTTTAACATTCAGGAGCGTACACACAGTAGGGACCTTTAAACAACTAGTGTAACCCCAGATGACAATGTTATGGTATCGTTAGCTTCTCATTCATTAATCTACAACATTGGAGTTGAGTGGAGGTAGGCACACCTCAACAAGTCTGGTTCATCCTTGGAAAGATTATTATGTGAAAATTTAGAAGCAATATTTCAAGACATCAGCCAGGAAGTAGAACTGGGTCTTCCAAGTGGACAATGAGCCTAAGTGTGTGACCTGAATAAATTACAAGAAAGTTGATGTTTTGACAGGAAAGTCAGTGTTTTGGTGTGCTCATCACAAAGTCTTGTTCTCAGACTCCTAGAAAATGTGTGAGCAGAGCAGAAAAGGTGTGTGAGCAAAGTAGCCTGCAGACCTGACCCAGTTCTGTCAGAAGAATGGATATGGGGCTTGCTATATCTAGGGCTTATACCAAATATAAGGAAACTTTTTCCAACATTCCTAAATTTGAAGAAAGGCAAACAAATGACGCCACTCTTTTTTTTCCATCTTTCAGCAAATAGAAATCACTTTGGTATCCCTAATTAACCTGTATTAGAATAGTAGTCTGATTTCACGGTTATGTTTGTTGCAATGTGTGTAAATATCTGAATTCACCAACTACACCCTCTAAAATCTCCTGGTCTTGTCCCTTAGGTGCATGCTTACATCATCAGCTACCTGAAGAAGGAAATGCCTTCTCTTTTTGGGCGTGAAAAGAAGAAGGAAGAGCTGATCATGAGGCTACCAGAGATCTACATCACCCTGCAGAGAGAGCATCACATCAGCCCTGGAGACTTCCCCAACGTCACCAAGATGCAGGTAGAAGCAGAAGTCCTCCTCCATTTAAAACCAACCAATATGCAAATGAATCGTGGCTGATTCAAACACTGCTCATCATACAGCAGGCTGCTTTTCTACAATACAGGCCCTACATCTGGTTAGTAAAGAAATGAAAACAAACTAGATCCTGACAGTTCACTGCTGCTAAGTCAGTTTGTCTAACTGTTGATGAAAACTGTTGAGATGTTGTTACTCCACAATGACAAGAAAAATGGAGAAGCCTGAAGCTTCATTTTGAAGTATAACTGTTTGTGCGTGTGATCAATGTTTTAGACACTTAGGACAGAATGAACTCGGCTGCAGCTGGTCTCTGATTCCTGTAGGGAGATGCTGATAGTGGGTGTGTGATTTCCCAAGTTGCACTTAAATAGTTGGCTGTTGGTGGATGTTTGAGAATTTTCTGTCCCCTGTTTTCTGTCCCCAGGGACAACAACAGACACAACTATGGTCTGTAACTTGTTGAAATGCTCTTCCTCTTTATAAATCTTCCTTCCATTGTTTTGAAAGCCTTCTTGAAGACTGTGGTCCCACCTGAACATACAACACTGACAGACAGGCTTTGGTGTTGCCCAGTGGTCAGAAGGGATGCTGTGTCCAGCTGCAAACAGCTGACAGTGTGATGTTCAGCTCTATTACTGTGATACAAAACAAAACTCTCCTTAATGTTGCCAGTTCACACAGATGTGAGGTTGAAAACCCTACAGCCAAACACTTTTCTTGTTTTCCTTCAATTTTACATTACAGATGCAGATAACTTCTAATACTCACACAGTCAAACTGCTAATCACCATTTTCACTGCTTTCAAACTTGCCCATCACTTAAACATATATTTGAGACCGTCAAGTGGTTAGACATTTATTTTCATGTTATTATTTTGAAGTGGGTGTAGACTGTTTAACAGCAGTTCTGTTTCCTCTCTCCGTGTTCTCTCTTTCCATTTACTTTATTTTAAACAAGAATTATACAGGAACAAAGAAACATGGACAGTACACAACAGGATAGGAATGTAAATATAATATACATAGGAATGTAAATTATAATGTCAAAATTAAATTGTTGCTCAAGAGTTGTAGTCTTTCAAGGGCAGATTTAATTTGAATTGAAGTTAGCGTTTCATCATTAGTTTTTGTTAAATATCATGTTGATGTAGCGCTTAAGGGTTAGCGCAACTAACTAAAAAGTTAGTTGCGCTAACCCTTAAGCTAGCGCAACTGATCACAGTGGCTAACCCTGCCACTGGGATCAATACGTCATTCAAGCCACAGAATATTATTTAAAGGCAGATGTTAACATGTCTTGCATACAATGACAAATTACTTCTGTTGACCTTGTGCTTCTTACTCTTCTCCTCCAGGACATGCTGCAGCACTATGATTTCAGTAAATTTCCGTCTCTGAAAATGAAACTGATTGAGTCAGTGGATAAGATGCTGGCCACCAAGATTGCAGTTCTGATGGCAATGATCCGAGAGGAGGAGTCCAAGCTGCCTCCAGCCATGGTGTCCGGTGGGGCGTTTGAGGGCTCTGAGGACGGGCCTTTCGGTCGAGGTTATGGTGAGGGTATTAGTGCCGGCGCGGATGCAGACGACTGGATCGTCAGCCGTGACAAACACCGCTACGATGAGATTTTCTACACACTGATGCCCGTCAATGGTAAGATCACCGGCGTCAACGCGAAGAAGGAGATGATGAATTCCCGGCTACCCAACACTGTGCTAGGAAAGATCTGGAAACTGGCTGACTGCGATCAGGATGGCATGCTTGACGATGAGGAGTTTGCCCTCGCTCAGCATCTCATTCAGATCAAGCTGGAGGGCTATGAGCTGCCCAACGAGCTGCCCAATCACCTTGTCCCTCCGGCCCATCGTAAGAACCCCACTGCAGATGCACTGTACAACCACACGGAGGACTAGAGAGCTCACAACGTGCCAAACAAGCCACCAAAGAGGGAGACTGTGATGGAAGAAGGTCCTAATGTGGAGAAACCACAACAGATCAACATCAGACAATCAAATAACTTTTAATATTAGAGCTTGAATATTTCAGCTCAAAGACTCCTGAGAGGAAAAATCTGGTTTCAACTGTAAACTGTTTTGAAAGAGAACTTTGCTGTGAAAACCAAAAAAGTTATTCTCTAAAATACTTCTTGCCTTAACTATTTTGGATTTCTGTCTTCTGTTTGTGATGTATTACAACTTCAGTTTATTTCCACTTTATCACCTACAGTATGTTGATGTGAAAAACTGGGATTTTTTTCATTGCTATTATTTTTTCTGACAAATTAAAGAACTGCTTTAATATTGTAAGGAGTCGTACAAAACATGTTTTTATTCAAACATATACATCCTGGTATTTACATTGTGGGCTTTATCAAAATTTTCTTTTATATTTCTTTTTGTTTCTTAATTGCATTTTAGAAATATACCAAAGCTGAAGTAGACCGACACTAAAATTGTTTTTATTTTTTACATCTTCTACCAAAATACAAATTGCAAGCATGGTGATACTTAAAAGAAACTTTCTCACAGAAAACCCCAAATCAACACCTGGATGGACCAGATTTTTGTATATTTCAGTTTTTTATACATTTATATATATATCACTGTTATTTTTGTTTGTTTGTTTTTTCTTTTGGTCAATAAGATTTTATTTATAAAGAATCTCTGTCATCTCTACTGAGATGGTAGTCACAGCAGAGCTATGACTCTGTTAGTCAGGCTCCAACTGTAAAAAAAAAAAAAAAGAAACTTGAAATCATTTTTGTTATCCAATGTAAAATAATAACATCTAACAATTCTTTTTCAAATATTTGTAGAAAGTGTCCGGGGTAATTTTTGTTCTGCCACATTAGTGGAATCACATTTTTTGTTCCCAAATTCCATTTGATTTCTCTGAATAAGCAGACATCCTCTGATAAAATACCATCGCTTTTAGAGTTTGAACCCTGTCACTTCCCAATGTAACAAAGTAGAAACACCGTCAACCACAAGATTTATGTGGAATTCCATCCCTTTGCCTTGTGAAACAGGTGATAATAATAACAACAGAACAGAATCTTTACTGATATAAAATTGTATGAGGCTGTAAAATCATCTACAGCTAACTCAAAGTGTTTTAATAATAATCAGATGAAAACTTCAGAGGATGAAGAGAACAAAGCCAGAAGTCTGGATCTACATCACGGCTTTACCTGATTGACTCTAATGTATGGACTGTTCCACATCTACATGGTTATTAAACCACCAGCCCACCCTGTGTACTATCACAGAGAAATGGTCATGGGAGATGGTATTTATTTAGTCATGTGACAGTGATAGGGATGCAGCAAAGGATTGTGGGGAGTTAAACTAATGAAGTCAGCAGTATGGTTGTTGTTTATTAAAAAGGGTTGTTGAATAGGTTGTGAAACATATACTTACTGATACTTACCAATATATATATCAGTTATTTATTACCCATAACAGCAATACTAATATTGGATAAGGATATCAGGCCAAATTATCAGTCCTTTTGGCACTAATGCCACAGCGGCCTCCCACATTTTTCACAACGGATTCCCTTACTGACTACGGTAGTAAGGGAATCAAACCAAGTCTACAGCCAACCTCCTCTACCACCCAATGTGACTGCTGAAAGTGTAATTCAGGGAATTAATTCTTCCTTCACTCTTAGACATCTTGCCATGTCTGCATAATATACAAACAAACAAACAGGGTGAGGCTGCTGTGGCTGGTGGGCCAGGCTCAGAATCTGACTGCTTTGGGCCCTCGTCAACTTTGGACAGGCCCTGAATAAATGTATCATTTTATTGCTAAATACTGGGCAATGCTCACTATTGGCATATTTACAAATGTGTCCACTGATTATAGATGACATATAAATCTGAATGTGTTTATTCAAAATTGAATAACTACAGGGAGGCAGGTCTTTTTGGGTCCCTAAGCAGATCTTCACTGCGGCCCCCCCATACCAGCATGACAACCATATTCTTTATTGTTGCTAAGCTGCTCTATGGGTGTAACATAGAGTAGCTGTGTGTGTTGCATAGCTATTCTGATCCATTATTATCATTATTAGCATAATCTGTAATTAGCTTACATCATACCAGTGTTATTATGGCTATTAGTTTTAACCTTACATGAGTAGCAAACTAAAGAAAATTTGGATTTTGAAATGCAGATTGGTCTTTAAGTGGGTCATATTATTTTAATTATTTGAAAGTAATAAACATTCAATTTACAGTAAAAAAGTTAAGTTTGTTAGCTTACATTTCCCCAGCAGTGGCAGCAGCAAACAGCTGGAAAAAATCCACCAACTCTTATAGTTTTTTGATGTGTAATAACCTTTCTTTCTTTCTTTCTCTCTTTCTTTCTTTCTTTCTATGTTATTTTGCATATATAAATATATATGTGGTGTTCTTAGGGTCTCCCAGCAGCCACTTAACTCGCAAATGCCTTGGGCCGCCTCTGCTGGAAGGAAATCCATCTTTTTATCGTCAGCTACTGAGTGGAGCTGAGTGTTTCCTACTGCACTTGAAGGTAGCAGATAGAGCAAGCCTGGTAGACGCTGACTGATTTTTACAAGCTCACCAGCAGACACACCGTTTACAGCAAATCTCATCCTCTGAAAAAAAAAAATTAGAAGAAAGAAAGCTCGGGGACAGACAGTGAGCTGGAGTCGGGATGAACACGGAGGAGACTAATGTGGAGATGAAGGATGCTCAGAACATCAGCGCGGAGCAGAAGGACGGCCCGGATGCGGCCGCGGATGCGGCCGCGTATGCGGCCTCGGATGCGGGCGCGGATGCAGCCGCGGATGCAGCCGCGGATGCGGCTCGGGCCGCTGTGGATGCTGATGCTACCGAGGCTGATGTGAGCGAGGCCGACCTGGACCAGGAGGAGCAGGAGAAGCAGCCCATGACCGCCGATGGAGACCGGCCCCCGGAGGCTCCTCCTGAGGGGAGGGAGGAGGTGGACGCGGAGAAAAATGGCTCCGTGAAACTGAAGATCCTGGATGAGGCGGAGGAGACGTTCACCGGCCTGAACAAGGAGGAGCTGCTGCGGGTGGCGGGGACTCCTGGGTGAGGAGGACACGCTGTTCACAGACACACGGTCCTGTTTGTAGGAGCAGGGGAACCGCTTTCAAATGGGGTTAGATGCTGGTTATTAACAACTTGTGGAAAATAAAATGTTTTTATTTTTTTTATGTGAAATATCACTTAGATCTATTATTCAGAAAATATCCTGCAGTATTGATCTATTTCTAGGTTGCTGAACAGGGACACACTTTGTTTTGTACAATGTTGTAGCTTCATTTTTATGCTGATAATTTTTAAAGACTGAGTTCAGCTAAAAACGGGTTAGAGCCACAAATATCAAAAGACCTCAAGAACAAAAGACACAGTATAATTTTTGATTATTTATTGTTTAATTGATTAACTACAGGAAATATGTTGTAATTATTAAAAAGCTATTTTATTCCTATTTTTTATGTTTTAGTTTAAAGAAAACATTTTTAAAAAGAAGATGACTACATTTTTGTATGCTGATATTTTCGACCAGGCTAACAAGAAAAATAGATCGAAATAAAAATGATTGATACTTTCATTCTGTTGTAAACATGGAATGAAATTATTCCATGAAAAAACCTGCATTTGGTATATCTATTTTTAAAACTTAAGTTGTTTGTTAAATTATTTTTCAAATAATTTTTAGTCATTTTTTTAATAGTCATTTTGGAAGGTCCAAAGACCCATTTGTGGCTCCGGAGCCACATGTTGTTGTCCTCTGTGTTATAGGGCCAGATTAATGCATTCATTAATCTGGTTAGTTTAGCAGCAAAACAGTTTTGTCCCAAATGATCAGCTAACTTCACCTCAGTGTAATAATCACATCATCAGCACAGCTGAAGCTAATAAATTCATCAGTACAAGAAGATGTGAACAAAGTTGCTGAAATACTCTAAACATCATTTTATTAAAGTGATGTTTAATAAGGTGATGATGCACTAGAATGATGTTATTGGAGCATCATGTCACCAAACATCAGGCATCAAGCTGTGTCATATGAGCTGATAACGTCTTACTTCTGTAGACTCAATTGTGATCATTTAAACTGGAAGATTTTGGAGATTTATGGTTGTTAAGGGTTGTCTGGATACGTTTTGTTCTTTCCCTAGTTGGGTAAGAACCCGCTGGGCGCTGCTGCTGGTGTTCTGGCTCGGCTGGTTGGGGATGTTGGTGGGAGCTGTCCTCATCCTGCTGCAGGCCCCTCGCTGCAGAGAGCTGCCGGCCACCAGCTGGTGGAACCAAGGCCCACTGTACCAGATTGGAAACATCCACGCCTTCACCGATACACACAACCTGAAGGGTGAGCTGCTCCCCATGCGTCCGCTGACCTGCACTCACACACACACGCACACAATGGAAAGATGGAAATTTCCTCCTCCTTTGATTTTATATCCAATGGCTCTAATACGCCATCATGTGATGTAAATCAGAAGAATAATTTTATATTGTTTTCTGCTCCATGTGAGATCTACCAAAACATTCTGCTCGCTCCTGTTTCTTAGTTTTGTAGATACTTGATTCTCTTTAAAAGGATGAAAAATTAAAGAATCCTCCCTGACTTTCCATCCTGGAAGGTGTGGAGCAGAAGATGACCAGCTTGTCCCAGCTGAAGGTGAAAGGTTTGGTGGTTGGACCGATTCACGTTGCTCCACCTGATGAAGCCATCAGCCTGAGGTTTGAGGAAATTTCACCTGAAGCCGGAAACCTGGAGCAGTTTAAAGGTGTTATCCAGGCGGCTCGCCGAAAAGGTGAGGAAACACTGGAAGATGCTTTTTCAGAGCCATTCTTAGACTATGATGCCCAGGAATGCACAATATATCAGATTATATCATCCATCATAACATATCGGTATCGGACCAATAAGTTAAACCGGGCCGATAACAACTGATGTTTATGTTCATCTTGTTGGCATTTGTGTTTCAGGAGCTCACTCAGGTCAGTCAGGTGGTCTCTGTTCAGTCACGTTATAGTGATGCAGCAAAAGATTGTGGGATGCTTAACTGAAAGAGAGAAGTAGAGTAGGCGGTGGTCACTTTTACATGATATCAGAAGTGTACCGAAACACATATAACAGATATATCTGTAAATACTGGTTAACAGCCATAAAGAAGAATTAATATTGGATATTGATATTGGCCCAAATCAGAGCATCCTTGATAAAGACAATCACAAGGTCCAGTTTTTTCTTTGGCTCATCTGTTTATTATGTACATAGTGATTATATTTACTCAAAATCCCAAATGTAGACTATAAACATTCACAAATAAATGTTATATTTAGCAAAAATACTTGGTAAACCCTGAGAAAGCATAGCTAAATAAAATCTTCACAGAATTTTTGCTCTCATTATTGTGGCATTTAGCCCATTAAAACTCCTCTCAGTAACACTAACCGATCTAAAACAGGAAATATTTAGCCTGAATGTCAAACTACGAGGAAGAAATTATGTCTCTTATACACAATATGTAATTATCCTTTTTTTTTTTTTTTTTCCTCTTTTGTAGGTATTTCTGTGGTTTTGGATTTGACTCCAAACTACCAGGGTTCATCTGGACACTGGTTCTCCATAAACAGCGTAACAAACGTAGCAGAGAGACTGAAGGTAACGACCGACTGGAAACCAACATGAGCTAAATGTACAGGAAGTCATCAACATGAGGTAGAAGTGAGCCAAGACAATCCACCAGAATAATGATGTGCTGCAGCTGCTGGTTAATGTGTGTGTGTGTGTGTGTGTGTGTGTGTGTGTGTGTGTGTGTGTGTGTGTGTGTGTGTGTGTGTGTGTGTGTGTGTGTGTGTGTGTGCGTGTGTGTGTGTGTGTGTGCAACTGACCTGAGAGAGAGAATCATGGCCCGAATGAACACCAGACAACCCCGATGCCAATTACAACGGCTGAGTGAAGTACCATCAGAAAGTCTCATTGAAGATGTGAATGCAGCATTGAGAACAATCCCTACCAACACCATAACTGAAACCAATGAACTGATATACAACTCAGCATCAGTGATCCTCAATGGCAGGGTACTAACAACAGAGCAGACCCACCAAGGCTGGAGACTGAACAATACTGGAAAGGCATATGGGAAAGGGAGGCGTCCCACAACAGCAATGCACAGTGGCTAACCTCTCTACGAGAGGACCACAGCAACCTCCCTGAACAAGCCCTGGTAACCATCACTGTGGCAGATGTCCAAGAAAGAGTCTCAGGTATGAAAAACTGGACAGAATGGGACTCACCCTGAATGATCAATCCTGATCCAGAAGGATCCCTCAAAGGGTTCAGTCCCATCCAACTATCGGCCGATAACCTGTCTGTCTACAACATGGAAGGCATCATAGCTGCTAAGATAAGCGGGCACATGGATAAATACATGAGCACGGCACAGAAGGGCATCGGCATAAATAGCAGAGGAGCCAAACACCAACTCCTTGTAGACCACACAGTCGCCCGAGACTGCAAAACCCGACACACCAACCTGTGCACCGCTTGGATTGATTACAAGAAAGCCTATGACTCAATGCCACACACTTAGATCAGTGAATGCTTAGAGATGTACAACATCAATAGGACTCTAAGAGCCTTCATTGCAAACTCGATGGGGCTGTGGAAAACCACCCTTGAAGCCAACTGCAAACCACTTGCACAAGTGTCCATCAAATGTGGCATATACCAAGGAGATGCTCTGTCCCCACTGCTGTTCTGCATAGGCCTGAACCCCCTCAGCCAAATCATCAACAAGACTGGCTACGGATACCGACTCAAGAATGGGGCCACAATCAGTCACCTCCTCTAAATGGATGACATCAAGCTGTACGCCAAGAGCGAGCGAGACATCGACTCACTGATCCACACCACCAGGATCTACAGCACTGACATTGGGATGTCATTCGGTCTAGAGAAGTGTGGCCGGATGGTTACAAAGAGAGGGAAGGTCGTCCGCACAGAAGGAACAATAGCAGACATAGAGCACAGTTACAAGTACCTGGGAATACCACAAGCAAATGGCAACCTTGATGAGGTCACAAGGAAAGGAGCCACAGCCAAATACCTCCAACGAATAAGGCAAGTCCTGAGAAGCCAGCTCAATGGCAAGAACAAGATCCGTGCAATAAACAGCTATGCCTTACCAGTAATCAGATACCCTGCTGGAATAATCAGTTGGCCAATGGAAGAGATAAAGGCCACGGATGTTAAGACTCGGAAGCTACTAACCATGCATGGAGGGTTCCACCCCAAATCCAGCACCCTGAGACTGTACACAAGCCGTAAGGAAGGAGGCAGAGGACTAGTGAGTGTGAGAGCCACTGTCCAGGATGAAACATCCAAGATCCATAAATACATCAAGGACAAAGCCTCAACGGACGATGTACTCAGCGAATGTCTCAGGCAATGGGGAACAGAGGACGAGGTGCTGGAGGAACCATCATGGGAAGACAAGCCCCTACATGGGATGTACCACCGACAAATAACTGAAGTGGCTGATATCAGGAAATCCTACCAATGGCTGGAGAAAGCTGGACTCAAGGACAGCACAGAGGCCCTCATCCTGGCCACCCAGGAACAGGCCCTCATCCTGGCCACCCAGGAACAGGCCCTAAACACCAGAGCAATAGAGGCTCAGATCTACCACACCAGACAAGACCCAAGGTGTAGGTTGTGCAAGGAGCCCTCTGAGACAGTCCAGCACATAACAGCAGGGGCAAGATGCTGGCAGGGAAAGCGTACATGGAACGACATAACCAAGTGGCGGGCATAGTGTACAGGAACATCTGTGCCGAATATGGACTGGAAGCCCCGAGATCAAAGTGGGGAACACCCCCAAAGGTGGTGGAGAATGACCGAGCTAAGATCCTGTGGGACTTCCAGATCCAGACAGACAAGATGGTAATGGCGAACCAACCGGACATTGTGGTGGTGGATAAAGAACAGAGGAAAGCCGTTGTGGTGGATGTAGCAATACCAAGTGACTACAACATCAGGAAAAAGGAGCATGAGAAACTGGAGAAATACCAGGGCCTCAGAGAGGAACTGGAGAAGGCCTGGAAGGTGAAGACCACAGTGGTGCCTGTGGTCATTGGGGCCCTCGGGGCCCTCAGGGCAGTCACCCCCAAACTGGAGCAGTGGCTCAAACAGATCCCAGGAACAACATCAGACATCTCAGTCCAGAAATGTGCAGTTCTAGGCACAGCCAAGATACTGCGCAGAACCCTCAAGCTCCCAGGCCTCTGGTAGAGGACCCGAGCTCAGAGGATGAAAGAGAGAGAGACCACCCGCGGAGGGTGAGAAGGGAATTTTTATATATATATATATATATATATATATATATATATATATATATATATATATATATATATATATATATATGAGACATACATAACAAACATACTGCAGCCAGAAGCTGCAGTATGTTTTATAATCACAATGTTTAAGAAGTGAAGTTTGTTGTAAAATCACAGACATCAAGAGATATGAATAATATATTTATTTTTTATAAGTCTATATATGGGCTGCAGAATCAAAATTAAAGTCACCTACAATTTTTTTAGGTTCAGCACAGAGAACTGTGAAGATAAACTTGGAGTGTTTAATACGATGAACATTGAGTGACCCGTGTCCCTGTGGTTCCAGTCTGCCCTGGTGTTCTGGCTGAACCAAGGAGTGGACGGAGTCCAGCTGTCTGGAGTGGAACAGCTGGCCAGCACGGTCCCAGCTCTCTGGGCCGACATCCGGGCCATCGTCCAGAACGGGACAGAGAGAGGCGGGTCAGAAAGGTGCAGGGTCCATCTGTAACCTCTGACCTCTGATAGGATCAGGCTTTTTCTTTTTGTTCCAAAACCCAAACATTTGCTTCACATGATGGTTCCTGCTCCCCAGATCGCATGTTAAAGAGAGGATTAAATATGTCACACATTAAGCTCTCAGTAAATGTACATTTTAATACATTTTGATTCAATTATTTCAATAGGAAAAAGTCCAACAAGAACAGGAATGACTTCATCTTTAAGGAATACTCCGTCCTCTTTCTGCTGCTCATTCTAACTTTGCTTTTTCAAACTGAAATATTTGATCAGGTGAAAACTTAAAACTCCTTAAAGCTTTAGAGAATTATGGATGTTTCATTTCCTTGTTCTTGTCTTTGTCTTGATGAACCCTTTTTATTATCTAAGCATATGTTTGTAGAAACCTATGCTGAATGTTTCTAAAAATTTGCATTTTTAAAAAACAGCTTAATGTCTGGGTTTTGAAAATACCTCTGGTAGCAGAAATGAGCAGCTTCCTGTGAGTTGTGGATTTAATCCATGTCTGCATCTTTCAGACTCCTGCTCGGCGTCACAGAAAGCTCCTCTGCTGACAGGGTGTCTGCTCTTCTGTCCTCCACTGAAGTGGACCTCCTCATATCTAAAGTTCTGACAGCAGGCGGCCCTGAGCCTGCCCGCTACGCCCACACCGTCCAGAGGCTCTACTCCAACCACACGCAGACCAAGCTGGCCTGGAATCTGGGGGGGCGAGACGACGGTCACCTGGCCTCATTAGTTCCCCCAGCTCATGTCAAACTGTACCAGCTGCTGCTGCTGACGCTGCCTGGGACGCCTGTCTTCAGCTACGGAGACGAGATCGGCCTGATGGACGGGGTGAGAGCCGCTCAGCTGGCAAGCAGACCTGCTCTGAGATTTTGCTCAACGGGAAATAAATCCTGAAGTTCTTTTAGTAAAATTTGTATCTGCGATTCATTTCTGAATAGTTTTGAATTAGAAACTGTTTCAGTTTTTTTTCTAACCTTTTCATGTTTGCATTAGGAATCCAAGTTTCCCAAGATGCTTTGGGACTTTGAAGACGATCTGAATGGAAGTCTGCAGGTAACCTGCTGCAAAATCTGTCACCAGGATCCAATGCTCACATACTTCACAGTGATTTTATAATTATGTAGTTTTACTCTTATCCCTTTAGGGTGACTTTAGCGTCTGTCTAGGAACTGCAGGTGAAAAACTCTGGGATATACTGTACCTGAAATAAAAATAAAAAATACACACATCAGTGTAGTCACTCAAACCTTCTGGGAATCTTCTGGGAAAGGCTTGTTTGTGATTACGGAAGGTTGAGGCACAATTTTTCATAGATTATAGTTAATATCCAGGAAACACAGCCAGGGGCGTCACTAGTTTTTGAGGGCAAGGGGGCCATAGCCCCCCAGAAGAGGCACAGGATGTGAGAAAACAGCAGGCGAGTACACTTCTCAAGCAGCAGTAAAAGCAGAAAAATTGCTTTTACACTTTTAAAATATTTTATTCATATTCTGGCCACAGTAAATTGAATTTGTTGGTAGTATTTTTGTAGAAAAAAAAATCAACAAAAACCCCTAAATTATTTAGGGGACCTTGAGAATCCTTTAGGCCCCTAAAATGACCCTCTGGACCGACCTAAATCCCGATGTCTCCTCTCTCTGTTTTTTCTGTCTCCAGGAGGATCAGACTGACAGGCTGTCCCTCCGCAACTTCTTCCGCTCTGTGAGCGAGCTGCGGGGCAAACAGCGCTCCCTCCTTCACGGAGACTTCCTCCTCCTCTCCAACTCCTCCTCGTCTCTGGCGTACCTGCGGGTCTGGGATCAGAACGATCGCTACCTGGCTGCCTTCAACTGGGGGCCGGAGGAGGAGGCGGTGCTGCAGACGAGCGAAGCGGTGTTGCCTCGGCATGCTGCGGTCGCCCTCAGCACCAACAGCAGCGCCCTCCCTGCAGGCAGCAGCGTGGACCTGACGGAGCTGCGGCTCGGCCCCGGGCAGGCCGCGCTCATCAAGCTTCCTCACACCGGATAGAGGAAAACGTTTAGTGTTTGCATTTCTTTTATGTCTGTATTTATTGTGTGTCAACCTGCAGAGGATGATGCTGGAGAGCGGAGCATCGAATCAGAGCAGAGTTATTGTTGTGACACATTGTGGCTTCTGTTGTCTGCAGGGATTCCCAAGCTTTTCTATGCCGCAGCCCCCCAAACTGCATCAGCTTCTGAGCTTTGCCCCCTTTGCAAAACAAACCAAATACATGAATGCCAACTTTTAGACTGATTTTCTCACTTTTATTTTCTATTCTCAATTGTTCGTTTAGCATAAATGCTGCCTCACACCTCTTGATCTTATAGTTGGCCATCCTATGGTTACTGGAGGAGTAAAGCATTTTTTTTATTTTTAAAAATGTTGAAAAACAATGTTAGATCACGGTTTCTCCAGAGGAGAAACTTTGGGGCTAAATGTTTTGCTTCTAAAAAGATCTGTGAACGTTGGTTCAGCTGTAAACAAGCTGCTCTCATTTTTATGCGCCTTGTTCAAAAAAATCTGCCTTACATCAGAGGTGAGTGGCTCCTTGGTATGTTAACAGAGAAACAGGTCATCCACTAAGAGTGTATAAACAGACTGAGTTCATTGTTGGTCAATGAAGAGAGAACAGAAGGAGCGGAAACATCTCAGCATTTAATGATTACTAGAGGGAATACCTTACCTTTAGGAAGGAGAAAAGAACATGACATGAACTTTTATCACATTATCATGAATTTTGTTGAATTTGATAGGCAAATACGACACATGAATAATTGTAAGTTGTATGGATAAATTAAACTAAGTTGAGTTGGTGAAGGATGTGGAGAAGAAGAAATATGGACAGTAAATGTAAAAGCATAATGATGAGAGGAGAAATGATGTAGGGATGAAGAATGGCTGGAGGTCTGACAGTGTGGGACAAACTGCTAACACAAGGCTGGGCAGGAAACATGGAAATCCCTCCAGCTGTGTGCCGTTACTGAAACTGATCAACTAACAAATAGGATTCATTCTCTTCTTCTCTGGTCTTATTTTACCAGGGGTTTTGAGTGTAACAGGTGAACGTGACTCTCGTCTGTATCTGTAACACACTGTGCACTTATGTATTGCATTCTGTGAAAAATAATAAATTAAAAACATAAACTGTTTCCAAGCAGGCAAAGAGATTTCTGATGCCTAGTTTTCATAATTAGAAAAATTGATTTTATCCAGAAAGCACAGCATCTTGCAAACCTAGGCTTCAACATATAAAGGCGTAAAAAAATATTGTTTTGCATGTACCACTTTAGCAGCAATAACTAGATGTTTTGTTACGAATTTCTCACAATTTTATGGCTAAATATTGACTCATTATTCTTTACATTAAACTTCAGTTTTAAGTTTCATCAGATTTAAGTTGCCCAGGCTCAGTAGTTGCTAAATAAAGTCCAAATCAGTTGGGATCCGAAAAAATATTTGGGGGAATCATCTGTAATATAAATGTAAAAAAAACAACAAAAAAAAACAAAACATAAAACAGGAGTCAGCATTTGTTTGTCAACTGCAGGAAATGAGCTCATTAGATTTCTACCCAGAAAAGTCATAGTAGAGGCTGGAAGATAAACACATTCCACTTTTGTTTTCTTGTATCTGTCCACAGTACGTTTGGTGATGATGAAGTTATGTTCAAATAACAATGGATCTGTCCACAGGGGAAAAGACAAAAAAAAAGACTTTGAACTTTCCTTCTGGAAATCAGCTAAAAAAAGACCTGGAAAATTTTTAAATGTTGTGACAGAGTAAAAAAGAAATGTCTGACAGCACCATGCTGACCTGTCTGCTGGTGTACTGTATAGTTGGAACATTGCTTGAAAACATCAGTTTTCATTTGTGACAATTTGTGACATCACAGAATTCAACATAGAAAAAACAGAAGAGCTGCAACAAAATACAAAGTATCTCTAATGTTTTCTTTAATGCTTCCATCTATCAAATGTTTCTCAACATTTGATAATTCTATGACTTTATCATTTTACCCCATATAAAAAAGGGTGAGTTTAATGAATGCTTTACAATGTTCATCTGTTATATAAAATAGCTGCGTCACACTTATGATTTAGTTTCATTGGTTATGAGCAAAACAACTAAATTATTATATGGGATATTCCATAATGATTCTGTATTTTTGTCCTGTAAGTGTAAATACTCCAACGCTCATCGGTTAGTAGATTGGAGCCTGCAGTAATTATATTTTTCCACAAGGTGTCAGTAAGTTACCTCTACCGATCAGCTCGGAGCGGTGAAGAAGAGGAAAAAGGAAAGGAGGAGAAATAATAGTAGTGATGATGAAGTAAGTTCCCCCGGCTCCCCTCTAAAGTTCTAGCACGTGTTTTTCGGACCGGGACCCGGAGAGAGGCGGGATACTCGGCCTGTTCTCGAAGCTTCTACTGAGTCATCATGAACGCCGATGAGGCCAGGCTGAAGCTGCGGGAGCTGCTGGGCCAGGTGAATCCCTCTGAGCTCCCAAAGTTACTGGACTGGATGAAAAACTCAGGTAAATACCTGCACGCATGTCTTCCCTCCCACTTCTCGCGATACTTCATTCTGGCCAGCCTGACTTTGAGACTAAGCGTGGTTCTGACAACAGGAATCACCTGTGACTAGTGACGAGCAAACTATAAGTCTCAGTTCAGTACTTTAGAACACTGAGCAAAGTCTTTACTATAATCTTACTTTTCCAGAGCTTTATGTATTTGAAGGGCCTAGTCAAAGTATAGATCTAATTCAAGTAAAAAAATCTGGGGCAAGATTTGAATTGACATTCATAGATGCTCTTCATCCAATCTAAAAATATATAAATATGGGGCAGGTTCCAAGTCCTGCTGGAAAATGAAATTAGGATCTCCATACAACCTGTCAGCAAAAGGAAGCATAAAGAACTCTAAATCTAATACTCTGCCTTTTTTTTAGCAAAAAAATGTATTCATGTTCCTAGATATGTTTAAATCTCTTATTTATTTATTAGTTTAATTGTATCCATTGTAATAGCTTTGTTTTATTTTCTTTGTATTTTTTAGACCTTTGTAGCCCTTTGAAATCTCAAGATATAAAGGACATTTTAATAACACCTATTGTATCATTATTAAATACAATCTGCCACATTTTGGGAGCAGAAATCGGTGCTGACTTAGCAAATAAATTTGTAATTCAGTAAAAAAAAAATTTAAAGAAACATTTTAAGTCGGTTCAGCACTGTTTTCTGCACTTCAGCTTTGCTATCATTCTTGGGTAGAAAAAGCCACCTCAGCTCATCATTTATCTGAAACTGTTATCCAGGTTTTTGGTCGAGCCTCTGATGTTGCTTCTTAAAGAACCAAAATCTCAGTATTGTGTGAGTCACTGGTGTGTGTGGGTGTGTGGGTGTCTCTCTGTAGATGAGCTGGATCAGCTGCTGCTTGACAACAACAAGGTGATCCTGCAGAGCATTGCAGAAGACTTGAGAGCCAGACTGCCGGTCGATGCCATGCTGCTGTCTGAGACTGCTGCTCAACACAAGGTTCCTCCACAGTTTCATCTGCTGCCATCTCAAAGCATCTCATTACTGAGCTACAGTTGTCTGTTTCTGATGTGGATAAACAACCACAATGATCCTGAAAAGGGTGCAGTCTGCATTCAGACTTTAACATGACCGTGCTCGCATTCATCTGCACGGACTTAAATGGTGCATGCATGAATGAATGAGGCGTTTTCATTGGCCTGTCTGACCCTGTCTGGCTCAGGTTGTCATTGTGGTGTGATGTGATTACATGGCTTCATGTTCTCCAGTAATCTGCACACAAATGATGTAGAGAAGACATAGTCTTAGCGTGGCAGTATTATGTAAAATCAACATTTTTGAGCTTCACATTATGTTATAATGTTATCCCTTCATCAAAAACAAACCTGCAGTGTTGCTTTGACTCTTTTACTCACTTGTTGAGAAATCCTTTAATCTCCATAGTAACTATTGAGCTGTGCAAAACACCTGGGTGGACCTAGCCCCGCCTTTGAGGTGCATCTCCTTCTCAGAACTGCAGTTTCTGAGACCTGGAGCTTCTGACTCACAGAGCAGCCTTCCCCCCTCACTCTCCAGCTCAGCTCCTCAAGACTATTCAGCAGCAATTAGCAAACACCTGATGGAACTGAGCATCAGCTGAGCTCATTACTCTACTGATATGGTTCTGTCTTGTAGATGCAGCAGCGGCAGCGGCCCACGGTTCATGTGGACAGCTTCCTGTACAGTGAGGACCAGGTGGACGCTCTGTGTGAGGAGGGGGCCATGAGCAGGAATTACTGTCTTAGCTGTGGATCCTTCAGGACCGCCCCCCTCGGTAGGAACATGGCTCTGCCTTCTGCCTCCAGACACACAATGATGGTAGAGCAACGTGTACTCCAATGTGATTGACAGCTCTAAGACCCTCCTCCTGGTTCTGTTTGGTTGTCCCTGACTATGTGGTGTATTTAAACTATAAATGAATTGATCCAACTGGGACGATTTATTTATCACAATGAATTGTCCCACAAGTCATTGTGATAAATTATAATATTGCTGCTGTGAGACTATTTTCAAGTAACATAATGGTACTGTCATAATAATACAAGAACACATTCTCAAAGATTAATAAACTTTAAATTCTCATAAACATTTGACATTGGAACTGGAAGACATTTTAAATATCCAAAATAAACAAAACAACGAAAATAACAAATAAAATTAATCATGAGGTTTCTCTAAATGAAATTGTCCGTTAATAAAAGAAGCTAGTTGAGACCAAAGCACCAGACTGAAGACTTTTATCATCCAGTTTCTGGTAGAAAGAGAGAGAACAGAGAAAAACAATAAATCATACAAACTGAAATGATTGAGATCAATTATGATCTTAATTTATCATAACTGATTTATTTGGTTATCGTGACAGGCCCACACAGACTGAGTGTCATAAGTAGTATATTTATGAACATGCATGTAAACCTGGACGTTTACTCCTGTTCTCTTCTTCTCCAGATTTCATCTCACACTCGTTCTCAGTGTCAGAACTTCAGTTCCTGTTCCAGAACGTTCTGCCGGACCTCAGTGGTCGGACTGTGGTGGATGTTGGTTCCCGACTGGGAGCAGTTCTTTATGGGGTCAGAGTTGGTCTTAACCTTTGTGAAACCCACACAGATCCAGAAATGTGTCAATGCTAGTGATAGTTGTCATAAAAACCTTGTTTCAGATGGTTCAAGCTGAAGTATGATCGAAATGATCAGAACATGTTGCTCAGTCATGTGGTGGTACTTTGTGTTCTTCCCCAAAATGAATCAGCATGCCTCTTTAAGTGAATATTTACTGTATAAAGTTCTGAGTGGATGTTTTGATGAGTTCAGGGACATGTTTGTGTATCAAGGTTTTTGATTTCAGGGGAGGAATCTCAATGTATGTTTGGTGTAAATTAGTTAGCATATCATACAGGGAACTACATATAAATTGTTTTAGTCCAAAAAAAAGAGAAAAGGTCATAAAGTCCAAAACAAGGTCAACTGAGTTAAATCATGTTTAGTAGATTTTGTGTGTTGATCAGTTTGTTTGTTTTCAGTGAATATCAGCAAATCAAGAAATACATTTAAAAGATACAGGCCATTATTGACAGTACAGCCGGTTACCCAAACAACAAGCAGATACAGGCGTTCTGACAATAAGGACTGGAATAAAAACACACAAGAAACAGAGACAAGTTTACTGCCAGTGTTATTAATGAAACATTCACCCTGTTAGCAGGTTACTCAGGTTCTCTGTCACTCTGACTGCTATAGATCCAACACCTTTCAACACAAACTGAAATAATTTATATACAGAAATATGTTATATATATATATATATATATATATATATATATATATATATATATATATATATATATATATACACACACACACAGTGGGGAGAACAAGTATTTGATACACTGCTGATTTTTCAGTTTTTCCCACTTGCAAAGCTTGTAGATGACTGTAATTTTTATCATAGGTACTCTTCAACTGTGAGTGATGGAATCTAAAACAAAAATCCAGAAAAATACAATGTATGATTTTTAAATAATTAATTTCCATTTTATTGTGTGAAATAAGTATTTGATCATCTATCAACCAGTAAGAATTTTGGCTCTCACAGACATGTTAGTTCTTCTTTAAGAAGCCCTCCTGTTCTCCACTCATTACCTGTACTAACTGTACCTGTTTGAACTCGTTACCTGTATAAAAGACACCTGTCCACACACTCAATCAATCAGACTCCAGCATCTCCACAATGCCCAAGACCAGAGAGCTGTGTAAGGACATTAGGGATAAAATTGTAGACCTGCACAAGGCTGGGATGGGCTACAGGACAATAGGCAAGCAGCTTGGTGAGAAGGCAACAACAGTTGGTGGAATTATTAGAAAATGGAAGAAATACAAAATAACGGAAAATCTCCCTCGGTCTGGGGCACCATGCAAGATCTCACCTCGTGGAGCATCATTGATCTTGAGGAAGGTGAGGAATGAGCCCAGAACTACACGGCAGGACCTGATCAATGACCTGAGTAGAGCTGGGACCACAGTCTCAAAGAAAACAATCAGTAACACTCTACGCCGTCAAGGATTAAAATCCTGCAGTGCACGCAAGGTGCCCTTCCTCAAGCCAACGCATGTCAAAGCCCGTCTGATGTTTGCAAATGACCATCTGAATGATCCAGAGGAGGAATGGGAGAAGGTCATGTGGTCTGATGAGACAAAAATAGAACTTTTTGGTTTAAACTCCACTCGTCATGTTTGGAGGAAGAAGAATGATGAGTACAACCCCAAGAACACCATCCCAACCGTGAAGCATGGCGGTGGAAACATCATTCTTTGGGGATGCTTTTCTGCAAAGGGGACAGGACGACTGCACCATATTGTGGGAAGGATGGATGGGGCCATGTATCGTGAGATTTTGGCCAACAACCACCTTCCCTCAGTAAGAGCACTGAAGATGGGTCATGGCTGGGTCTTCCAGCATGATAACGACCCAAAACACACAGCCAGGGCAACTAAAGAGTGGCTCCGTAGGAAACATCTTAAGGTCCTGGAGTGGCCTAGCCAGTCTCCAGACCTGAATCCAATAGAAAATCTTTGGAGGGAGCATAAAGTCCATGTGGCCCAGCGACAGCCCCGAAACCTGAAGGCTCTGGAGGAGATCTGTATGGAGGAGTGGGCCAAAATCCCTGCTGCAGTGTGTGCAAACCTGGTCAAGAACTACAGGAAACGTCTGATCTCTGTAATTGCAAACAAAGGTTTCTGTACCAAATATTAAGTTTCATTTTTCTGGTGTATCAAATACTTATTTCACACAATAAAATGGAAATTAATTATTTAAAAATCATACATTGTATTTTTCTGGATTTTTGTTTTAGATTCCATCACTCACAGTTGAAGAGTACCTATGATAAAAATTACAGTCATCTACAAGCTTTGCAAGTGGGAAAACCTGAAAAATCAACAGTGTATCAAATACTTGTTCTCCCCACTGTGTGTGTATATATATATATATATATATATATATATATATATATATATATATATATATATATATATATATAAAATAGCATTTTTATAACAGAAGGGAACATAGTTAGTTGATTGTGCTATAAAATGATAAGTGGCTGGAAAACTGCCCCTTTAATGTTAAATGTTAAACCCTTTTCTTTCTAATCTTGAAATGTGTCAAGTCTGTTTTAGAAAACAGTGTTATTGAAATGATTGGGAGAGACTTGAAAACCATGTAAATCATTGTTGTATCATATTGTGATGGTATCGTGTTCAGGGTTGTTTGTACAGTTCAGCTTCTCGCCTCATTGGACTGGAGCTCAGTGAGGACTTTGTCAGGCTGCAGAACGACACGCTCCACAAATACGGCCTGTCTGATAGAGTTCAGGTTCGTGTCTCTGATCGGTCCTCATCCCTTCTCATACACACACTCGCACACACATTTAATAAAAACTCCCCGTCCCCCTGCAGGTTCTCCATGCAGACGTCTGCACTCAGGAGGTTCTGCTGCAGAGCGCGGATGTTCTGATCATGAACAATGTTTTTGAGTACTTCATGGAGCCCACCGAACAAATTGGGTAGTTCTTCTGAGACTGTGCAGGAAATATCCAGAAAACACCAACTGTAACCTGCATGCTCTAAAGGAACGTTTGCTCTCTGTGTGTTCAGAGCCTGGAAGTTCATCATGCAGGCCTTCAGGAGGAGAGGAGCCCTGCTGGTTACTGTTCCCAGTTTGCAAGAGAGTCTGGATGCTCTGCAGGTACCTGGAAAACACCAGAATGTTGCATTTCTTTCAACACAGAAAAGAGAACTACCGTAGTTTAGTTTTGCACAGCCACAAAAGCAGCTTGGAGCCACACCAGTTTGTTTTTCTTTCAGATGTTTCTGATTTCTGTGAACAGACTTAATTTTATTGTGTTTAGACATACTTACACACAACACATAGGCCTGTCATGGTAATAAATTTTGCCAGAGGATAAATTGTCCCAGAAATTATTGCGATAAAATTATAATATTGTTGCTCCAGACTGAAGAATTTTATCATCTAGGTTTTGGTAGAAAAAGAGAGGGAAAAGAGAAAACAATAAATCATGCTAATGGGAACTATTGAGCTTATTCTAATTTATCATTTGATTAAGAGCAACAACGACAGAAACTGAGGAAATGTGTGAAGCTCTTCAACTCTGGCACTGAAGAAGACAACTATAGTGGTTTATGTGTGCAGAAGGAAGATAAAGATAGCAATCAGTGACTTTTCCTGGTATACTGTTTTTTTAAAGCAGCCGTTTACAGGCTGCTTTAAAAAGGAAATGTTTGGAAAAAAGCATTTAGTGTATGCATTTCATTAAAAGTTTCAATTATCATTCTATGTAAATATGTTGTGTTCCTACATGGACACCTGCACCTTTTGACAAGTGCAACACTGAATATGTAAAAAATTTTTCTTTCCAAAGTTGGTGGGTGTGGCTTATATGCAGCTGTGGTCAAAAGTTTGGAAATTACGGTAATACAGTTTGTCCCTTATTCCGGCTGCCATTCCTCTGCACACCTGCAGCTCTTTCTGTACTCATGTTTTTAACCAATTCATATCGCTTTATTTTAGGGAACCGCAATATATCGGCCCTAACATCGGTATCAGCCGATATTTGTCATTTTTAAACATATCAAATCAGTCTGGATCAATAAATAAAACTGGATCAATATTGACAACCGATATTTATTTCCATCTTGTTGCTGTTTGTTTCTGGAGGTTGGTCATGTGGTGTTAGTTTGGTCATGTGACAGTAGCTGCATTTTTGTTACAAATATGGGCACAACCATGTCAATTTTCTGATTATGTCAAAAAAACACACATAATTTTGCAATTCTGGTGTTTCCATGAAATAAGAAGCTCGATTAAAATCACATCGGAATAAGTTTGTTGACACAATAAGTCATTCAAAAACATGCTGCACTACAATCCTCCAGCTGCTTCCTGTCATTTTCTTCTTCATGCTTTGTGGCAGTGGTAGCATCAGGTTGTTGTTGATCATGTGACTGGGATGAGGGGAAAAAGTCTTTCCATTTCAGTTTTGCTAAATAAACCAAAACTTTTTATTGAAAAACTATATCATTTTTTTGTTTTGTGTTTTAATTGCCACGTTTCCATTAAGTAAATTTATTTTTGAAATGCTAAATTGTGCAATTATACGGTCAATGGAAATGCAGCTAGTGACAGTGATGCAGCATTAATATCACTATCAATGGACAACATGGGGAGTTTAACTTAAGCAGTGGTGAAGTAAGGAGTGTAATGAAACTGGAATATGTATCGCATGTTACTATCTATTGACTTCTGTTTATTGCAACCTACATATCACTGCTCACATCCTTCAGGTGTCACTACCACCAGACTGGGTGGAGGAGCTTCCTGTAGACTACAACGTCTACCTGGGCCGAGATGCAGACCCTGAGGAGCTCAGACAGATTCATCTGTACCGCGTCGTCTGACGCTGGCAGCTCCACCAGGATGAGGTCAGGTGACTGCAGACAGAAACGGCCCTACAGAGTCATGTGACTGCAAACGGAGCTCCTTGGAATGGAACGTATGACTACGAACAGATCCAGCTGGACGAGGTCATTTGACTGGAGACAAAGTGACCTGTAGTGGATCAGGTGACTGCAGAATGAAACAGCTGTTCTCAATCATCCAAGCACATTTCTCCACCTGTCAGGAGGAGATGCAGCTCTGTGATGCAGGTGGTTCCAGATCTTGCTGAAAGTGGTTTGAAAAGGTGGGAAATTATGCTGGACTGCATCTGCTTTAACAAAAGTCTTCATTTGTACTCAGAGTTCAGACTTTCTGAAGTCCAGAATCAACTTAAGTCCAAATGTGAACTTCACCAGTCAGAGGTTCTTTACCTCTTGAAATACTAAAATTCAACCTGGCTTTCAAACTACCATGGGTCCGAATATTGCAGAACCAGAAGCATAGAATAGATTATTGCACATTGGTGTTAATAATAAATCAAACTGTTAATCATGCTTCACTTGTATATTTACTTTACAGCTTGCTTTAAACCATCATTGAGAATATTTTTTTATGTTTATTGTTATCTTTCTAAGTTTCTGTTTTGTATAATTTGATACATTGCAAAATACAAAAGATACCAGCATTGTCTAGTGTTTGTTTACTTGATCTTATAGACAGGGGTTGATTTTTGTCTCCCTAATTACATTTTTTGTGTTTTAAGTTGTGTATAATGATGTTAGGTCCTTAGTAATGAATCCTCTTTAAAAGTCTTATCCTGGTGAATCTCACTGAAGGTGTGCACAAGCAGGAGACTTTAAAAATCAAACTAAACTACACTTGATGTTAAGAAAACTACAGAACATGTCAGAAACCAGACTAGGACCTAAATTTTATCACTCACATGGTCTGTTCCTAAATCCTTAGTGAACTGTTCACATAGTGATTTCAGGACCAGAACTGAACAGAAACAACACAGAATTCTTTGTACTCTGTTTAACTTTAAAAGAGGCAGTATTATTTATTTTCCAAGCACATAGTATTATTTTATAGCACCTCCATCTTCAGCATGACATCACAACATTAAGGTGTTAACCGTTCTTATCAGCTTTGCACTGAGAAGTTGTTCCTATGATGAGGTCAGCAGAGGCGCAGTTCCACCAGGTGTTTGCTAATTGCTGCTGCCGCTAGTCTGGAGGAGCTGAGCTGCAGAAGGCTGCTCTGTGAGATAAAGCTCAGCTGGAGACTGCAACTTAAAGGAGGAGCTTTAGCTTTATGAAAATAGGCGGAGCTTTGGGAGAGCAAGTGTTTAGACTCCCACGAATGGTTGCCATGTGAAATTTAAGAATTCCTCAAACATGCATAAAAGAATCAAAGCAACATTCAGGTTTGCTTTTAAAGAGTGAATAACATTACAGAGACCAATTTAAAGGTGGCACTAAGCAAAATAGTCATTTTTACATTCTTTTTCTATTAATTATTTATCCTTCATCCTCCCAGACCTGCCTTCTGTGTTTTCTAACTTTCTCTAACAAACTCCTGAGTCCAGAAACAGAACAGCTGCATATTCACACAGCTGGACTTTATTCGTACACAGGCAATTAGCTCTGACTTTTTATTAGAGGTATAAAACTAAAGGGGGGTTAATACACACCACACTTCTCAGTGTTTTTTAGATTTGTTTTATTTTGCTTCCATGTAATAATGTTTCTCCATCCAATGAAGACCTGGTAAAAAAAAATTAGGTTGTAATTAGATAAAAACTGAAAGAGTTCAAAGGGTATGAGTTCACAGCATCTTGTCTCAGTGTGTTTTTCTATCATTGCTTCTACCATAGAAACAGTCAGAAAAGCCACCTACAGACAGAGAGACAGGAAAACAGATGAGGCATTGAACAAAGTCGAATCACCTTTGCACATTTTAAATTTTCATTTAAAATTTGAATAGATCAGACCTCAGATAAAGATGGTATATGTTAGCTGCATCAGGCAAGCTGATGCCTATAAAATTGCTTTTTCCATATTATGGAAAATACATGTTTTCAGTACTATTGGAGCACTGTGTCATAATGTTCAAGTGAGAGGGTAGTTGTAAGGTTGGGACATTTCATTTTGAAGCAGCGAGCAGAAATCTACCCAGACCTTAAACCCACTCAGAACCTGTTGTGAGTCTCAAAAAACAGCTAGAGAAACATAAGCCAACAAATATGACAACAGGTTACCATGGGGATTTGGGCATCTGACGGTATCCAGCATTCACTGTCCTCTGTTTATCTGAGATTGGGTTGAGGAGGTCCAGGAGGAAAACCCAGACATCCAATGAGTTCTGCGTCTTCACCTGGGGTTTCTTCACTGCTGAAACTTGTATCACATTTTTAACAATTGCTTAGAAAATTCCAGAAACTACATGTCACCAGTGACATTTACAATTTATTCATTTTTTTCTGTTTGAATTTTTTTTCCAGGCTTCTTGTGAGGTGAGTTTGCTTAATGGTAACACTGAAAAGAAAAGGCATTCATCGGAGAACTCCTCAATATAGCTGCTCGATGCATCTCAATTTCAAGATGTTTGCTTTGATTCTGATTTTGTGTTGAGTTATGATCAGGACAAGCCCACCTTTCTGTGATTGACTAGAGCCCCCTGCTGACCGGAAGTTCTCTTTGGGGTCCCCAAAAGAATTTAGGAGGGAGAAGACACAGTGCAGGTTGACAAATGTAGTAGTTATTCTTAATAAGTTATGTTAATGGGGTCATAATTTAATTTTAATTTAATGTTTTCAAGGTCCACATTTTGCACAAAGTGAAGAGTCTTTTTTTTTTTTATTAATGGCTTCTTATACTGGAAATACCTGAAGAAAGTTATCAAATGTCACCTTTATCCACTTCAAATTATCCGGAAGGCCAAAAATATCTGAATTGCCTATAAAATTGCTTAAAAAGAAGGAAATTAGAGACTTTCCTGTCTTATTTCATCCTGTTTGAGCTCAACTTTGTAGTTACTTTGAGAATTGTTTTATATTATTACTATTTAAAATCTTCACCTGAAGTACTATTTGTTTGATAAATAATGCAATGTGACCAAAAAGTTATATTATACTGTCATTTAAAGAAAACTTACAGGAAAACTGCAAAACAAATAGCTTTAAATGCAAAATGGAAAAATAGTCAACCATGGAGAAATAAAGGTCAGTGGTGGGTGATGGGCTAAATGGAAGTGTGCCCCAAAATTCCATTCTGCTTATGGCTTCATTTAACTTTGAGTAGGCTCTGTCGATCATTACTATCTTCGGCGGGATTCCGTTATTTTTTCCCCCCTCCATCTCTGTTACTTTGTCAAATTGACTGAATTTGAACCTAACTAAAGGAGATAGCCTGTCAATAAAAGTGTGCAAATATTGTTTGGGTGTGTAAATTTTGACAAAGGTGTTTTAATATATTTAAAAGATCTTCCGAACACTTTATTCTTAATAAATGGACTCTGTTGTTGCGCGGTCACCGACATTTTCCTTTTCTTACACTCAAGAAACAAACGTAGGCGAAGTACTGAAATTTCCCAGCTGACCGTGAAGTGGTTGAAAACTTCGTCAACAAGCCGCCAGTGAGACGGCTAAGCCCGGAGTTCTTCCTCCTCATTTCGGACCGCCTGTTATCGCTTCATCGTTTCACAACTAGGTAAAGACCGGCCGTTTTTATCGGTTTCTCTGTCTGTTTTAGCGTACCGAATGTCGGAGGAATGAAGTTGTGAGCTTTGTGCTGAATTGGCTCTGAGTTTAGCGTGTCGGCTGGGACATAATGAAGAGGAGCACTTCCATGCGGGCTGGATTATCGGCGCGTGTAACAAAAGACCCGCTCACCACCTCCTCCTCACTCCTGCTGTTCTGTCGAGCTCCTGCCACATTCTAACCGGGGCTCTGCTTCAGCTCTGAGCTTTTAGCTGAGGCGTTTCACTTGAGTTTTCGTGTTTTATTCGGTAAAGACGAGTGACCCGGTTTCGCTCCTCTTTCTTTCAGAGTGGAAGCGGAGCGAAGAGATGCCGCTACTCCACAGAAAGCCCTTTACCCGACAGAAACCTCCGGCTGATCTTCGACCGGACGAAGAAGTGTTTCTCTGTAAAATTACTCATGAAATCTTCAGGACCTATGAGTAAGTAGCAGCCTCAACTCTTAAAAAATAAAAAATAAAACGCTTAAAGTAAGTTTGGGATGTTCTATCAATGAGAAAAACTTCCACACGAAACATAAAAGCTAACTTTATAGTAAATTAAAATAAAATAATATATATAGGTTTTTTTTTTTTACCAAGATGCGAAAGTCCCAAGGACAGTAGAAAACAGGTTAAAGCGGGTAGTGAAAGGTCAGTAGGAGCGGGACAGGTGTACGGTTGGCTAGCTAAAGTGACTGTTAGCTTGGTAGCTACCAGAGCTTAGCTTGGAGAGTTTAGCCCATATAACACAGTCCTCTCATTCACATCATATAGGAGGGTTATTAGACAAACAAAAACCTATAAATATGAAATATTTGACTCATGTGGTGACCCGTTAACTTCTGAAGTCAGACGTTGTATGTAGGAATGATATAAAACCTAATTTAGTCATGAAATTCGGGAACTAGTAGGATTTCCTAATAATTGTGCTCAGTGATCAGGCTAACCACCATCAGTAAACATAATCACACCGTCTACTACATTTTATTCTTTCAGACATTATCGCTAATTTTCATTCGATTAGGCTATATGTTACAGTTTGTGAAAACTATTTAATGAGGATAAACTCTGTTAAAAGTGTAAATAAACAGTTTTTAACTGTTACTGTCAAAAGGCAGCCATATTGGATGTCGGGTAAAAAGGCTTGTGAGAAACCTACAACTTTCCTGCTGACAGGTTTGATTCTCCGGGACCTTTCTGTTCATTTCTCCAGTTACAATCTTAAAAGCTTCAACTTCTGAATTAAAACCCAGTGCATAATCAGTTTGCATAATTAAGTAAACATGCCGGGGATATAAAAATTTTTATTTTTGTTTTGCTCTTACATGGTACCATTAGAAACTGAAACTTATGTGGTAATGCTGTCTAAAATGCCCCAAAAAATGGTGGTTGGGAAAGTCAATTCACTGAAGTGCCACAGATTCTAAAACATTTCAGAACCAGTGTTTCATACAATTCCCTAAAAAACAACAAAAAAAAACATGATGTATTACACAATTACTAATCATATTCATCTTTGAAAATGTGTATTGTAAAATTAACGTGTTAAATGTATGTAATAGACAAATTCCATAAATATCAAGTGACAAAAATATACATGGAGACAAAAATAAAAGGCAGCCTAACAAGTGGGCCAATGGTTTATTTCAGCAAGCTCTAGTTTTTGATTGTTTCTTGGAATAAGTATAAAAATTACCTACAGAAATGCTCAAATTTGATCCGTTGCCTGTTTTTTTATTTGTATTTTTTAAGCCATTCAGCGTCCAAAATGATATGCAGGCTTCAGCTGTTCCAAAGAACCAATATTTACATACATGTTCTTGGTATAAATGGAGAAAAAATTATGCCAAGGACAGGAGTTGATTTTTTTTTTCCAACTATTACATCTCAGCTGATATAAAAGAGAAACGATCAAGATGGACAAGGGTTATTATTAACAATTTAGGTTTGTGTTGCCCATCCTTTGACTTAATCATCAGCTCACCAAGGTTCTGAACATTTCTCTGTTTGAATCAGAATTCCCATTAGCCTGTGTGCTATTTGTATCTAAAAATTGCAGCATGCTGCATGAAGTTCGTGTGAAGATGTGAACCAGCTGTTTTTCTGTCCCTCCCTCCCACAGTGAGTTCTTTGAGAGGACCATCCTTTGCAACAGTTTGGTGTGGAGCTGTGCTCTGACAGGCCGAGCCGGCCTCACCTACCTGGAGGCCGTGGAGAGCGAGCGGCGGGCGAAGCAGAGCCTGGAGAGCTTCCCTCAGGCCCTGGTGGTGCCAATGCTCCACCTGGCTGCTCTGAGCCGCCACTGCAGGCTGTCGGAGCTCTGCGAGGACGTCTATGGCTTCGTCAAGGATCGTTTCTTCCCAGGAGAGATAGTGGATGTGAGCGGACGCAACGGAACTAGGTATGCACCAGTAACCTAGTTTTAATGTTCATCTTCAGGCTCCAGGAGTCACCATCAAGGACATCTATAACTACGTTTCCATTGACCATAAAACTGTGCAAACTGGTATTATGAAAATGAATTTGCTTAATGGAAACGTGCCAGTTAAAAAATAAATAAAAACTCATATTTCTTGATGAGTTTTGACGCTAGGATGAGATGATTTATCAGCCGTATAGAAACCAGTGGAGAACAAGCAGCCTCCAGCTCTCAGAATTGATGCATTTCACAAAACTTGAATGGAAACTTTTTTTCGCATCATGTGATCAACATCCAGATGTTACTTCTGGTGAAAATTACAAAGATGATGACAGGAAGTGGTATTAGGATGACAGCAATGCATATTTTTTAATGACTTGATCCATGAACAATCTTATTCACGTGTGACTTTAATTTAATTTCTTATTTAATGGAAAAGCTGCAATTGTGATTTTAAAAAAAATTGATTTATTTATTTATTTTTTAACATTAGTTAAATTGGACTATTCATAGCTTTCCCAAGTGTAAATACTGTGTGTATTTCAGGCGTGTGTGCGAGATCGTGCAGGTGTTGTCACTTTACGCTTGTGCTAACGGAGCGCCACTCACTAACCGGCAAAGCAAGGCAGCAGACAGCGACACCATTGTGATTAGTGACAGCGACGAGGAGAGTGACGCCTTCCAGAGCTCCACAGCACATCTCAACGGGTTAGTAGATCACAAACCACTCTGGAACACAATTCCTCAAACTGTTTGATGAATGCAAAAAATTGAGCTGGGATTATTTGAGTTATGGACAGGCAGAAGAGGGTTAGCGGATTTGATCCAGATCTGCAGTAGAACCATGTAGCCAATGGCAGATTCAGGTTCCATCCAGTTAAAGCAGGAGGTTGGCCTTGTTTCCAGTGCACTAAGAGCTTTGTGTATGATGTGCTTCCTGTGTCGCTCTTCTGATGTTATTTCTGTTGCGTAGTAGAGCTGTGGAGATTTCCTGTTTCTAAGATGTACAAAAAAATCCCACATTTGTGAACTTATGCCATTTAGTTCAATTCAGTTTATTTATATGACGACAATTAACAACAAATGTCATCTCGAGGCATTTTATAAACCATTCATTATACATACATTCCCATTGATACTAGTTATCAAACAGTGTAAGAAGTTTAGTTCATTATTCTAGTTAGTTTGAAAAGTTTCTAAGTAAACCCAGCAGATTGCATCCAGTCATTGACTCGCAGCATTCACTCCTCCTGGACCAGCAGGGGGCAACAGTAGATAACCGCTGGCATGGAATTGTTGATTTTACCGTAATCCCTCCTACTCAGCATGCATGTAGTGACAGTGGAGAGGATAAACTCCTATTTAACAGGAAGAAACCTCCAATTAACCAGAACCTGGGTCAGTATAAGCAGCCATCTACCACAACCGACTAGAGGTCTGAGGAGACAGAGCAGAGACACAAAAGAAACTTTTTACTAACCTTCTGTGTTGGTAAAAAATTAATAGCAGGAGAGGGAGAATGATTAGTTGATGGCATCATTATGTCACACGATGACCTCCTCCAGGAAGGACTCAGCCAATGAGAACGCCAGACCAGAGAAACACTAGGAGAAAACATAAAAGGAGTGAAATTAGATAGATGTTTAGAACAGATAAATGTGTGGATGTGCCAAAACTTTCTCCAGCTGAACAGAAACACAACTGAAGTTATTATCTTTGGACCTAAAGAGGAACGATCTAGAGTCAGTGCACAGCTTTATTTATTACAACTAAAAACCAGCGATCAGGCCCGAAACCTGGAAGTAGTGATGAACTCTGACCTGAAACTTCAGAGCCACATAAAGACATTTACAAAGTCGGCCTTCTGTCATCTGCAGAAGGTAGACTAATGTCTCAGCGAGATCTAGAGAAACTTATCCATGCGTTTATCTTTAGCCGCATTGATTACTGCAACAGCATCTTTACAGGTCTGACTAACGAATCAATCAAACAGTTGCAGCTGATCCAGAAGCTGCTGCTGTTCTCACTAAAACCAGGAAGATAGAGCACATAACACCAGTTTTAAAGTCCCTACACTGGCTCCCTGTAGCTCAAAGAATAGATTTTAAAATACTGTTGTTAGTTTATAAATCACTGAACGGCTTATCACCAGAAAACATTAAAGATCTGCTGTTGTATCAACCTCAAGTCTTCTGGCTCTGGTTCTGGTCTGCATTCAGAACCAGAACCAAACAAGGAGAAGCAGCATTCAGCTTCTATGCACCATAAATCTGGAACAAACTTGCAGAAAACTGTACAACAGCTGAAACACTGAGGTCCTTTAAATCTTGACTAAAAACCCAGCTGTTTAGAGTTGTATTTGAAGCATAATCTATTAAGAACTTAATGTTGGCACTTGGTTAAATATAATGTTTTGATTGTTGATTCTATGTTGCATGACTTTGTGTTTTTATTATGTAAAGCACTTTGAAATGCCTTGTTTCTGAAATGTGCTATACAAATAAAACTTGATTGATTGAAATTAATCTGAGGGGCACTCTTTTAAAATGGATCAATGGAAACATATATTTACTGACAGAACATTTAAAGAACTGCGTACAATTAAAATAAACAAAATTATCCAGGCGAAGATTTAAAATTTAGGACATAAAAGGTTAAATAATATAGAATGGCATTGGAACAAGGCAGGTTGTGTTGACACAATAAATCTCCCCTTCTCATAAACTGTTTTGTGTTTTAGTGGAAAGAAGCCCTTGAGTCCATCAGCGTTTAATTACAGAGTAAGGATTGTCAAGGATGAAAACGGCGAACCTTTCACGGTCAAAGCCAGTCAAATCAGGTAAGAGTCTAATCTCATAATTCGTTTTTGTAAACTAATTGAAGATGCTTACTCTGAGAATTCCAGAAGGGACACATTTCCAAATCCAGCCTGCTCCATAACAAAGGATCAAACATGATGTACACCAATCAGCCTTCAACCTCATGGATGTGTCAATGTGGAAGCAGACAGGAGATCGGCTCTGAAGGACTGGAGTTTGAGACCACTGGTTCTGATTCTAAACTAGTTGTTACTCTGTTTGTTTTTCTCAGTCGCAAGAAAACGACCCTATCCAGAGAGAGACTGAAACTCCTCTTCAAGCAGCATTGTGAGCCTCAGAGGGGATGCATTGTTCTAAAGGTAGGAGCTCCATTAGTGTCACCTGCTCTGCAGGAAATGACTGTAGATCCTGTTAACTCACAGTGGTGTCCATTTATTTTTTAGCCTTCTACAGTGAAGAAGTACAGGCTGTCTGAACAGACCTTCTCTCAGTTCTTCCCTGATGATCCCCCCATTTTCCCCTTCAGCCTCCACTCTAATGGCTCCCCTGGACAGGTATGTGCACCATGCAGGATGATGAGAGGCAATGCTCATTTCTAATAATAATAATAATAAGACCTCAAAGAAATCTGGAACTCTTATTGGTGAGAAAAAACTGAATATTATGTCTGTCTTTTCCTCTTGGTCAATTCTTTCTACTCAGTTATTACTGCTTGATAAAACACTAGCTCTTGTTCAGACAATGTTTCTGTGTTCGTGCTGAACATGAGGCTATCAAGTCTTGGTCTAATTTTCTGTTCGGAGCTTGCATCAACACGCCCTGACTTACTCAGATACTAGTAGACGGCTTTAACGGTTTACATCTGACGTTAAAACATCTGATCTTAAAATCTGGGTCAAATGGTCACATCTATTATCTTGCTCTACAGGCAAATAATGTCAGTGTGCTGTCAGCAAGAACTTCAGAACGTTGGCTAATGTTTCTAGAAAATCATAAATGCATTTAATTACCAGAACTATATTAGGCACACATTACTATGGCTGGGATTGAGTCTCGTCAAATGTTTTGGTGGCTAACATTAAGGCCAGTAATGAGATCTAAGAGAAGTATTCACGATATGTGATTTCTTAAAGCTCAGGATCATATGCAATAAAAGACCAAGGGGGACCCATTTAATAAATTAGAATGTTAATGAAAAGTCAGTTTGTCAGGAACTGTACCAGTAAGTGAACTCTCCAAAGTCCCAAACAAGAAGCTTGAAGTTATCTAAACTTTGTTAGTCATCTTAGAAAAAGCTGATGGAGGATATTTTGTCATTCATTCAGTCTGAAATGTTAAGGTGGAATATTTCCAGTCTATTTAAGGCCTTATTGAGTGAACTTGCTTCCAGACGTCGTCAATAAATGTGCTGGAGGAGAAGCTGATGCTGCTGCAGAGGCGGGAAGAGATGGCTGCTGCAGGCTATGAGAAGGCCCGGCTGAAGAGGGAGAGGGAGGAGGCGCAGGAGGCCAGAAGGAGGGAGCGGGAAGGCAAAGACAGGCTGAGGGAGGTGCAGAGACAAAGGTTTGAGGAGGAGAAGCAGAGGAAGAGGGAGGAGAGGGAGCGCAGGAAACTGGAGAAAGACAGAGTGAGTAACTGGAAACATCAGACACTTTTCCAGTTTGGGAGGAAAACTTTGAGCCGCAATTTTACCAACTGATTGACAGGAACGAGAGAAGCTGAAGGAAGAGAAGAAGAAATATGCCCAGCGACTGAAGCTGTGGAACAAACCCAGAGAGGACATGGAGTGTGAAGACTTAAAGGTCAGTGAATGCAGCAGCTTCAGAGGTTGGGCCAACAGATATTAGCCAACATGCTCATTGAACTACTTTTAAATGTAGAAATATCAACCAATCAAAAACAAAAAAAATACAACAACCAGATGTATGATTGTTGTTCACTTCACTTTAAGAAAAATGTAATTTAAATATTAATATTTTATCATTTCTAGCACAGTAGGAAAATAATAAATTAGTAGGCAGACTGTTGCTGAATGTTCTGCTAGAGTATAACTTGTTTTTCTTGATCAGTTCTGATGATACAAAAATGTTAAAAACATTCCACTGTTTTTTCAATGAGAGTAATACATACCAATACATTTAAAATATGTGTGGAGTTTAGTGATACAAGTGGTACTACTTTATGTAACTGATGTCCTAAAGACACATATTACAAATGGGAATGTTTTTAAAGAGAAGTGAATGCTGTGCCATGCAGTCACAGTCAGACAGTTTAAAAAATGAGTAAAAAATAGTTTATATCACTTTTACTTAAGGGACATGGAATTTGAAGAAAGGCTTAATTTCCTGAATTCCCTTCATACAAATGTAGAATATCTGTTTGTTCTAACAGGAGTTGCCCAGCCCAATGCCGGTGAGAACCCGTCTTCCTTCTGAGCTTTTTGGAGAAGCTCTGATGGTGCTAGAGTTCCTGCGAGCTTTTGGTGAGGCCTTTGACCTGAAAGATGAGTTCCCTGAGGGAATTACTCTAGGTGAGTATTCGTAAGTATTGGTCTGGAAATGTTTATGAATTCAAACCTACATATGCAGGTTGTTCTATTTTGGAATGATGTTTTTTAGTCTCACAATCACCTTTTTTAATTTGTTCATGTTCAAAAACCTTAGAGGGTGCACTTTCTTTTTACTATTGCTATACATTACAGGGTTTACCCCAGAAAACTTGCTAAGCCCGGTGGTTGGGGCGTCGAGGCGCCCCACCATGTTTTTGTATTAAAAGATGTTAAGTTGACAGGAAATGTAAAAGTATTACTGTTTAATTATATGTTACGGAAAAAGATCTCCAGTGAAATGCTATTTAAACTAACAACTAGTCTAAAAACAACAAATTTGCACTTCTGTTTAATCCAAATTAAGTCAGCGGCTCCATCAAGACCCCAGGGCTTCAGGGGCCCCATAAACGCTAATATTTTAAAACAGACCACAGATGCATAAATGTTTATTGAGATCATCAATGCTGTTAAATTTTATTCAATTGCTTAGACATACATAAGTTAAAAGATTTTAAGGAGCTGGCAAGTTTACTTTGTAAAACTTCAAAGAACAATATTCATAGTTGGATTGTTTTGTTACCATAGCAACAATCTGATGCTGTGAGTTTAATCTTTGAATTTACAAATACAAATTAGTAAACTGCCATTATAACTTATTGTTTTTTAGGCTGACCAATTAAACTACTCCCTTCTCCCATATTTCACTAAATCTAACACAGAAGCTGTTAGAGGTGCTGATATTTTTAACAACAAAAGGGGCCCCTTAGTCAAAATCTGCTCAAGGCCTCATACAGCCTTGGACCGGCCCTGCACATTGAGTAAATCCGCTGCACTGCGCGGAGATGCGCAACAAACGGGAGATTTAATTGAATGCTGCTTCAGTAGCTCTTTCATTTCGTGTCTGTTGAGTTTTTAATCGTCACAGAAACTATTCTGGTTGGTCGAGTTTATGGGACGAGTTTCTCAGATCTCCGTGCGCCGCGCGCATTAACTCTAAGTAGACAACACATTTGATATGGTTTGATGCATCGTGTAACCGGAAAAATAATACTAAAAAAAAAATAATAATAATATAAAATCAGCGTGATGCGTGACTCTGAGGAGACCGTGAAAGCTCCTCACCAGGCTGAACCTGCATGATCAGGTTAGCGCTGCTCGTTATCCACAAACCCTCCGGCCAACCGGGACCACAGACATAAACTTTACAGGGAAGACAGACACAGAACCACACGCTGGGCAGCGTGTTGAGATGTAAACGCCGCATATTCGTTCACAAAGATAAATCATTCTCACCGCTCCACAACGCGCTCCTCAGAATTCGCTACAAGTTATTCCTGCAGTTCACATGGAGCTGCGCAACCAGAGCTAACGTGGTGGGTTTTAAACTCTTACCTAGAGTTCTCCAAAGGATCATAATTCCTCACAGTAGGTTTATGTAAACATCCATACAGGTCACTCAGCCTGTGTCCAGTTTGAGTGAAAGGAGGCGCCAGCTGTGTGATTGGTCCACACTGTCGGTTTTAAATGCATAAACTATAAACCTGTCCTTTAGGAATAAATCTGCTCTGCTAGTGAAATGCTAAGAGCAACAGAGACGCTTGCAGCCTGACTTAAAAAAAAAAAAATTGTTTTGTTTTCTTTTAATTTTCCTAGAAATGTAAACAAGCAACGCTTAGCCTGGCGGCGAGGCTAGTAAAGCATGGCGGGCCGCCAGGCTTATAATACACTGGGGGAAACCCTGCATTATACTGCTATGCATTGAGTCCCATGGGGTTTCTAGTGTTTTGCATTAATATTAGAAATTATTTCTTTCATGAAATGGAGTTTTGATCCAAGCTGTAAGTGTTTATTTCCAGATAAAGTGGTCTGTCTAAGCAGATTTCTGTCCTCCCACAGAGGTTCTGGAGGAGGCTCTGGTCAGCACTGACCCAGAAGGTCCTTTGTGTGAGCTGCTTTTCTTCTTCCTGACGGCCATCTTTCAAGCTCTGGATGAGGAGCAGGAGGAGGTGGCCAAAGATCAGGCTGAGGGTGGGACACACACTGATCAGTCCACCATGATTCCTACATTAGTACCGGTTCTTAATGCCATCCTTTCTTGTGTTTTGTTTTAAATTGAAGGGATCCTGTTATGCAAAATTCATAATAGGTCTCCTTTGCGTGTTTTTGTGTTTTCATTTATATCTCTATTGCTTTTAAAAAAACAAACAAACCAACAAATGCTTTAACCCAGTGTTTCTCAACCCTGGTCCTCACCGCCCCCCTGTCCTGCATGTTTTAGGTATTTCCCTTCTGCCACACACCTGAATTGTATCTCTGGGTGATTAACAGGCTTCTGCAGCACTTGATGGTCATGCAATAATTTGAATCAGCTGTTCTGGAATAGAGGCACATCTAAAACATGCAGAGCAGAGGGGCGGTGAGGACCAGGGTTGAAAACACTGGTTTAACCAATCACCAATTGGCAGTAATTTAGTGTTTAATTTATAATGTATAATTTATGTCTAGAAAGCAAGTAGTTTAAGAAATTTTCAGAATGTAACATCACAATGTCTGGAATACCCTGCCGCTCACCTGGTAACCCCAGCGAAGTCCAGCCCGTCACTTAGCAACCCAAGCTGAGCTCCAGCCCATTTGGTCAGCTGGTTTTTCTAATGTATTCGCAAGTGTTTTGTTGTACATTTACCATCCAGACACCACTTGCTGCTTTCTTGTTGGTTGTGCAGGAGGCTCCACTACTGCAAAGATGTGTGGTTGCATAATCGCGCATCTGTTTGCAGTTGTTTTTTCATGTGAATGTAAACTTGATATGGGGGCGTGGCCAACAGCAGCTTATTTGAATTGAAAGTGATGAAAGCCCTAAAACGGCTCCTTCTGAAAGGAGCTCATCATAGTCAGAACTAAGACTGAAATGTCACTATCTCAGAATGATTTTGTACAAAAAAATGTGATGAACATCTTTTGTAGCCTATTGACCTTTACTTTAATAGGTCACCTTTAAGAACTATAAAGCTGCCAGGAGGGCTTTGCACCCCCTGTGGCTGGATGCTGCCAGTACATCTGATGTTTCTCTGGTTCCTCCCTGCAGACCTGTGGGAGGCTTTGGAGGACGACTCTGATCCCACTCAGTCGGCTCTGACTGCTGTCGCCTCGTTGGCTGCAGCCTGGCCTCAGCTGCATCAGGGCTCAGGGCTCAAACAGCTAGACCTGGACAGCTGCACGCTCTCCGAAATCCTGCGCCTCTACATCCTAGCCTCCGGCGCCGATTGTAACCATAGCAACGCAAAGTTCCGCTACCAGAAACAAGGTGGTTTCACGGTCATGGACGACCCATGCGTGGAACTGCGATTGTCTGACCCAGCGCTGCTGAAAAGGTTGTCCTGCACTCCAGTGTATGACCTCACACCAGGTCAGTAACTTGGCAGGAAGTCTTTAGGCAGGACAGATGAGACGATTTCACAGTGAGCAAGATCAGTAAAGAAGAAACTGCTCTTACATTCAGATAGAATCTACAACACAGACAGACTGAAATATGTACTTTGAAATGCCTTGCTGCTGAAATGTGCTATACAAATAAAATTTGATTTGATTTGAAAGAAAAGTCTTTGCCTCTGAAAATCTGACGTTTGTTGCAAATGATCACTGATGCTAACAAGGAGTTGCTCCTCTGTTCCTCTATGTTTATATGTGTTAATACTAAATGCTCCATAAGTCAGTTTTTATTAATGGCAGTAATCAATTCCTTATAAACTAGTCATCCCTTTATGTTCCTTGCAGTAATCAGTCCACCCTTCAGTTTATAGAGATAATTCAAAGTGAATTTTAAAAAAAATCAAAGAAAAATAGATAATATTTTTGTTTGCAGCGGAAAAACTAAAGATCCTTCAGGCTCTGGTGGGGAAGCTGTTGACTTTGGCTTCCAGCAGAGATCTGGTAGAGGACTGTGTGGATGAACAAAAGGCAGCCAGGCAAGAGCTGAGAGAGATCAGAGCAGAACAACACCGCCGAAAGAGGGAGGAGGTCGCTCTAAGGTAGGGAACACACCCTGCTTCTAAGTATCATTTGATCTCTGACCTCTGCTTTGTAACACTAACATCCTAAATCAAGACATTTCACTCTGAGTTTAAAGTTTAAAAAAAAAGGGTACATTGACGTACAATTATTATAATTATAGACTGATAATTATATTTGACTGTCCCAAGATGAAATATGTGTTCATTTAGTTTGTCCTGTTCTCCAGGTAAAGGGAGCCAAGATGAAGACGGGCAATTGTTTTTTACTTCTCATGTTTTAAGTTTCCCATCTGATGTGCTTGACATTTTTGTTTTTAGGGCTCGTGTTCGAAAAGAGGAAAAGCTGAGGGAGCAGGAGCTGAGACTGAGGGAGAAGAAGGAGCGATTGAAGGAAAGACTGCAAGCTAATGGGTATGGAAGGAAGTCTTCACCCAGAATGAGGAGGCTGCATTGCTTTTCTACACAATCCTCACAGAGCTGCTTCATGTCCTATTGTTGGATAAGCATTCCGTTCTCTTTGTGTGTGGATTTTCTGTCTGCTTCTGTGGAATTGTTTTTAAAACTGGATGTGTTTACAGAATACAGCATGTCACCTTTTTCTTCTCCTGGTGATTATATTAAAGTAAACACTGAAAACTGCTTCTGGGAATGACACTCAATACTTTCAGCTGGCTTGGAATTGAATCACTTCTGGAGAAGGGCTAGTAGCATTAAAGCTGTAAATGGTGGAAATGATTGGTGTTCTGAAGTCCTATTTCCTCTGTCCTCAGTGAGACGGCTGCTGAGGCTGAGGGAGAACAGCGTGATAAGAACGCTAAAGAAAATGCTCCGTCCAGCACACTGAAAACAGGTAACATCTGATCCCCAGCAGGGCATTTTGACTCAACATACTGCACTAATGGGTAGAGGTTTTCAGCTCAAGCAAACAGGACAATTATTATAATTATAGACTGATGATTATATTTGATTTGTCCCAAGATGAAATATGTGTTCATTTAGTTTGTCCTGTTGTTCTCCAGGTAAAGGGAGCCAAGATGAAGACGGGCAACAGCAGCAAATGCATTCTGATTCAAAACCCTGCGACCTGACCTCCAACCTGAGCCCAGAGGAGCTGGAGAAGGAGCAGGAAAAGGTCAGGTGGTCACTTTTTTAAGGAGAAATGACGAGCATGACACAGTGACATGATGGAGGCTGTTGCTAGTTGAGTTTCCATTAACCTTAAAATTTAGCCAAATGAGCGTTCTGAAAACAAACACACTTATTGGAAACATGGCAGTTGTGAGAGAACTTGTGTTTTCTTGATTAAATGTTTTTCGATAGATTGAGGGGATTTTTTTCCCGGCCTTATATAAATTAGTGCATTTTCCAAAACTGTAATGGAAACACTTTTCACATCACACGAGTCACATGATCAACAAGAGTTGTTACTGGCAGAAAAGACAAAGTGGTGATAGGAGGGGCAAGGCGCGGAGTGTTGTTAGTGACCTAATAAGTTTCACATGAACTAAATTCCAAAATTAATTGCAAAATTCATTTTTGTTTTTGACATTATTTGAATACCAACAAAGTTTTATGCACACATAAAACTGGAAATGGAAAGTCTGCTAGTGTGTATTTTCTGCTTATGAGGTCTGTGTCTCCTGGCAGGTTCAAGAGTTGCTGCAGCGAATCCAGAAGGCGGCCGCCTGCACCTGCCTGCTTCCTCTGGGTAAAGACCGGTTGTTCCGCAGGTACTGGCTCATCCCATCAGCCTGCGCTCTGTTTGTGGAAGAGGACTTCTTTGGCCTGACGGAGGACATGCTGCTGCCACGCCCCAAACCTTCTGAAGACGCTGCAGCTAATATGGAGGAAACAAAAGCCGAGACTGAACAACCTGGAGAAAAGTGGGTGTTCATCAAGTATCTCTGAGAGCTTAAAGTTTAAAGAGCTTCCTAATTGTGATTTTCTGATTTCATAACCTGACAGTGCTGGTTCCAGCCTCAGTGCGCATGGAGTACCAGTGAACCGTCCCAACCAGTGGTACTTCTACAGCTCCATAGAGGACATAGATCACCTGATCGAGGCTCTAAACCCTCGAGGTCACAGAGAGAGCAGCCTGCGGGAGGCGCTGCTGCAGGACAGAGACAAGCTCCAGCTGCTGCTGCAGAGCTGTGACCAGAGCAAATACAGGCTCCTCACCACGCAGCCGGGCAACAGTGAGTCGACCTTTCTGTCCACATATGATGAGACTAGCTAGAAATCAGCACAGTTTTCTCTAGGGAAGCACTGACCCACTTTTTCACTACCAATACCAATATCTGAGGCAATATTGGCCCATACCGGTCCGATACAGAAAAACAGTGCTGAATTGACTTAGGCAAGACAAATTTATTTGCATAGCAAAATCATGTACAAGACAAGTCAAAGTTCTTTATGGAAAAATGTAATGATTAAAAACGGGCACAAGTTAAAAAAGATAAAACAAATGGAATACAAGGGAAAAAAAGACTAATTAAATTAGAAGTAAAAGATTTTAATAAAATTATTTCTGCTGTAATTTGCATGGCTAAAAAACTTTTTTTAAACACAGACATAAATGTACTGAATTATAAATTAATTGCCAACTCTGCACCAGTACAGCTCACTGAAACACACCATCACCGGCTGGTCAAACATGTAAAAATAAACTTTCAAACCATATTTCAGATGGTTCATACAACCCCTGGCAAAAAGTATGGAATCACCAGTGTTGGATGAGCAGTCATTCAGACATTTCATGCTGTAAAACAAACTCGGATCAAAAACATGATACAATATTAAGGTCATTCCAAAGTGCAACTTGTTGACTTTCAGGAACACTCAAAGAAATGAAGAGAAAACATTGTGGAAGTCAGTGAATGATACTTTTATTGACCAAACACAGGGAAATAAATATGGAATCACTCAATTCTGAGGAAAAAAGTATGGAATCACTCAAATTGGAGGTAGAAAAAAGGACACACCCAGTCTATTTCCTTTCCCTAATGGACACCTGCCCCAGATTAGATGTGCCCGTTAGTGTGCAGTTCAAAACACCTGCAGTCATGACACCTTGGAGGGCTGCTGGACGAAGTGGAGTGGCGAGAACCATGACTCCAACAAGAGAAATGTCCCTTGAAACAAAAGAGAGGATTGTGAAACTTCTTGAAGAAGGTAACCCTTCACGCATGGTTGCTAAAGATGTGGGCTGTTCACAGTCAGCTGTATCCAAGATATGGTCCAAACACAAACAGCATGGAATGGTTGTTAAAGCCAAGCGTACTGGTAGACCAAGAAAGACATTAAAGCGTCAAGACAAACAACTAAAGGTCATTTGTCTTGAAAACCAAAAAAGTACAACTAAACAGATGAAGCATAAATGGGAGGAAGCTGGAGTCAATGTATGTGACCGAACCGTAAGAAATCGCCTAAAGGAGGTGGGATTTCAATACAGGAAAGCTAAATGAAAACCAGCATTGACACCTAACCATAAAAGAACAAGATTCCGATGGGCTAAGGAGAGGCAATCATGGACTGTGGATGACTGGATGAAAGTTGTCTTCAGTGATGAGTCAAGAATCTGCATTGGACAAGGTGATGATGCTGGAACTTTTGTTTGGTGCCGTTCCAGTGAGATTTATGAAGAGGCCTGCCTGAAGAAAACAACCAAATTTCCACAGTCCTTGATGATATGGGGCTGCATGTCAGGCAAAGGCACTGGGGAGATGACTGTGGTTAATTCTTCTATCAATGCACAAGTTTACATTGACATTTTGGACAGTTTTCTCATCCCTTCAATTGAACAGATGTTTGGAGATGATGAAATAATTTTCCAAGATGACAATGCATCGTGCCATAGGGCAAAAACAGTGAAGGCATTCCTTGAAGAAAGACACATTCAGTCGATGTCATGGCCTGCAAATAGTCCAGATCTCAACCCAATAGAAAACCTGTGGTGGAGATTGAAAAAAATGTTCCACAAGAAGGCTCCAACCTGCAAAGCTGATCTGGCAACTGCTATCAAAGAGAGTAGGCACCAAATACTGTTTGTCCCTCATCAAGTCCATGCCTCAGAGACTAAAAGCTGTTATAAAAGCCAAAGATGGTGCAACTAAATACTAGTGATGTATTTTGAATGGTCTTTTGTTTATGTGTTTTTCATGATTCCATACTTTTTTCCTCAGAATTGAGTGATTCCATATTTATTTCCCTGTGTTTGGTCAATAAAAGTATCATTCACTGACTTCCACAATGTTTTCTCTTCATTTCTTTGAGTGTTCCTGAAAGCCAACAAGTTGCACTTTGGAACGACCTTAATATTGTGTCATGTTTTTGATCCGAGTTTGTTTTACAGCATGAAATGTCTGAATGACTGCTCATCCAACACTGGTGATTCCATACTTTTTGCCAGGGGTTGTAAATTGCAATTAGGAATTGTAAATTGAATGTAAAATAATAATAAAACATGATGTCACTCAGAGCACAAAGTATAGAATTGGACTGAATAGATCTGCCCTTATGGATTGGGAACATTTTCACTGATACCCAATCTACAATTTTTTTTTTTTTTTCAATATCGTCACACACATTAAAATCAGGTCGGTGCCTCTAGTTATCTCTGAGACAGCAGCTGTTTGTGTGTCCAGGTGAAGCGGAGCACTCACCCTGCTCTGCATCAGCTGAGTCCCGGATGGAGGTCAGATTAAGAGACCTGCTGCTGGACCTGGAGGACCGCATCCACCAGGGGTCCCTGGGAACCCTGAAAGTAGGCTCAGCTGCTTACAATAACAAATGACCTGCAGCCTCTAAGAGATTTCAGATCAGTTTTCATTTTGGTGTTGCTAAGGTAATGGACAGACATGTTTGGCGCTCTGCGCTGGAAGAGGGAAACTACGAGCTTCTAGCGTCTGAGGCCAAAGAAAACGGCGTGATAAACGGACAGGTGGAGCCCATGGAAGTGGACTCTGGCCACATAAAAATCAGAGACAGAGGCAGTGACAGGTAGTCTGTGCGCTCAGCATGGCTTGCTGCACGCTTATGTGATGGAATGACCTCAGTTTTCTTGATGAGAGGTGTGTGTGTGTGTGTGTGTGTGTGTGTGTGTGTGTGTGTGTGTGTGTGTGTGTGTGTGTGTGTGTGTGTGTGTGTGTGTGTGTGTGTGTGTGTGTGTGTGTGTGTGTGTGTGTCAGGCTGCAGGAGCTGAAGTCCGAAGCCACGGGGAGGACCAGCGGCAGTGAGACTCCTCAGGTGATCAGCAGCTCGGTTCGAGTTCTGGCTCAGGCCCTTGGTCATATTGAGCAAGGGATCGAGAGACGCTTCCTCAAACCTCCACTGGGTGAGTCTGCAAGCCTTGTTCAGTGGTCATCTGCTGATTTCTGCAGTTTCCAAACACACAGATCAGCCCTCCCGCACATCTCCACAACTCAAGTCCTTCACACTAGTCAGCAGCAATTGGCAAACATCTGGTGGCACTGTGTATCAGCTGAGCTCATTATAGGAGCTACTTATCAGAGTAATGCTGGTAAAAATGTTGTGCATGCTTGTGATTTATTAATTATTTATATTTAGTCATATTGGACTGTCTTGTCACTCTTAGGTATAAGAGTATATGTATATATTTTATAAACTTTGTCTCATATGGTTCTATTTGTATTATTAATATTTAATACTTCAGATGGAGTAGCTTATCAACGAATAGGCAATTTCTCTTTGGGGATCAATGAAGTATATTCTATTCTAAAGGGTTAATGGAGGAGCCATGTTTTGATGATTTCCTGGAGGCGGAGTTTCAGAAAGAACAGCAGTTTAAGGCAACAGAGGCTCTATTTCAAGGCATTAAAATACAATGTCAAATTTCCTTTTAAGTTGTGTATCATTTTTATAATCGAAGGTAACATGGTTACTTGATTATGCTATAAAATGGCACTATGTGCCTGAAAAACACACGGTACTGCCCCTTTAAATAAAAAGTTGAACTGACCAAATATTATTGCGGTGACTTTTCTCTCTGTTAAAAACTGATGATACAGCAAAATCCTTCAGGTTATGTGGATGGACTTTTCAGTCACTGTTTTCGCTGATCCAGTTTGAATTGGTTTCAATCCTCTGCGTTTCTCTCTGCATCTCTAACTGTAACAAACTCTGTGTGGTCGTCTGAATGTTGCTTTCACTGTGTGTTAATGACACTTTCAGGTGACGAAGACTCAAAAAAGGACCAGAAAGTTAAGAAGAACAAGAAGAAAGACGACGATCAAGCATCTGATGGTAGGACTTCAAATCATTAAAAGGGATATTTTAAACAGAAATGATGGGGTTCTGTAAAGTATGTTTCTACTTACTCAATACTTGGTTGGGGCTCCTTTTGCATGAATTACTGCATCAATGGCGTGTGGGACTTGCATGTTCTGACAGATGCCCTCAGGTCGTCTGCCTTGTTGGGTCTGGTGCATCTCATCTTCCTCTTGCCTACAGCCCAGAGATTTTCTATGGGGTTAAAGGCCAGAGAGTTTGCTTGCTCATCAGAAATCATAGTCATTGAAGCAGCTTCCAAAGCATCACAGACTGTGGAAACTTCTCTCTGGACTCTAAACCCCAATAATTGTCCTCAAATTGTTCCATGTTGGTCCATGAGGACATCGGTGTCATCATAACTAGAGATGTGCCGATCAGGTTTTTTCCTCCCGATACAGATACCGATCACCCATGAGGGCAGATCAACGATACCGATCACATAATTATTATTTTTTTCTTTTTTATCATAAACACTACCGGTTACAGTATGTGGAAAAAGGAACCATGAATTCACCTTAATTTAGACAAAAACTTTTTAATAACTTTTTTCAAGAAGAAAACTAAACAAAACAGGCTTTGTGCAAATTGTACTGCTATTGATAATACTATCTTTAACAGACTGATAACATATGAAGGCTCTGAAGAGGCTAAATAATGCAAAGAGCCAAAATAAAACCTCTCAACATTGCCAAAAAAATTCAAGTATAAAACTTAACATTCAAAGGCAAAAACAGGTTCCATTACAATAAACAATCCTGAGTTACTGAATGAAAACTTCCTGTTAGCATGGCGGCTAGCTGATTACTGCTAGTTCTGAGTGGCTGTTTCTGACTGATCGGAGTAATTATGCAGATCAGGGAGGAGATCGATTATTTTTTTTAGAGATTATTTGTCTCATGTTAGGACAGCGAAAGTTTTAATACGTATGTAAAATTTATTTTTTTAGGTTAGATGCTGCAGCTTTAAACAGGTTCGGTGTGAGAGTCACTACCAGGTGGAGCAGAAGCGAAGCTCCGTCTGTCAAATATTACTACCAGTAGCGTAGCAGCGGTTCAACAACGAGATCAGAACCAGCGTCTTACATCGCAGCTCGAAGACTTAAATAATTTTTTATTTGTTTAGCTTTCTGACCGTCATGCTAATCCGGGTGAGTGTTTGTAGCTGTGCGCTGCTTTACCTGCTATCTGGTCGCTCCATGTCTTTTTTACTGCAGTGAGCCTCGATGTAGCCAAACTCCGTCAAGTATATCATTGTTTTTATGTCATATTAGCTTCGTTGTGTTGATGCATTTTGACGTGCTTCAATTTTCCGCCGCAACACGCAAACTTCCCCATTCACTCAGTGCGTTATAGTTCCACATCGCTTATAGGATTTGTTGCTGCGCGTTTGCGCAGAGTCAAGGAAAGAGGAGACCAGCTGCACAGGCAGGCTGGAAATGAGATGAAAGGTATCGGCAACAAGAGCCAATGATCGCCGATCACCGATCATGCACTTTTTCACGAAAATCGGCCCGATCGATCGGCACACCTCTAATCATAACAGTTAGTTTTAAAGCAACATGGATTTTGTCCCTCTCTTCTCTTCCTCTGAAGAGAAGATGACTCTGAAGATTTCCAATTAAATGATGACCTTGATTTCCAATTAAAATGCAAACTTTACCTTCATCTGAAAAGGTAAAGTTTTCTTTTCATCTGAAAAGAGAACTCTAGACAACTGAAGAGCAGTCTGGTTTTTTACAGCCACTTCCAAGTAAGATGGTACTACTGCCTCTTGTTTCTTTGCTAGATGGCAGCAGTGACGGCGGTCGGGTGGGTAGGACGGTGCTGGACCGATGGAGGGAGTCGCTACAGGCCTGTTCAAGCTCTTCTCAGGTCACTTTTTCTAACTCGACGTCACCGTTGCCAACGTCTAGACATCCAGACTGGTTGTGTGAACACATTGCTGTACTTTGTGTCGAATCCATTCAGGTGTTTGTTCACTTGTCCAGTCTGGAGCGGAGCGTCCTCTGGTCCCGCTCGGTCCTCAACGCCCGCTGTCGCGTCTGCAGACGCAAAGGAGACGCAGACAGCATGCTGCTGTGTGACGGCTGTGACCGAGGACACCACACCCACTGTCTGAGGCCCCGCCTCAAGGCAAGCCACCGTCATCCATGACTGACATAGCTGTCCTTCCACCAAACATATTTATTAAGTAATGAGGGAAAATGATCCGACTCTCCTTCAGCATGTTCCAGAGGGCAGCTGGTTCTGTCCAGACTGCCGACCCAGACAGAGATCCAGCCGCCTTCCGTCCAGACAGCGCTCCTCCATAGACGAGGAGGAGGTGGAGGAGGAAGAGGATGAAGAGAATGGAGAAGAAGATGACTCTGAAGAGGAAGAAGAGTCGGAAGAGGAGGAAGAAGATGATGAGGAGGAAGATGAAGAGGAGGAGGAGGAGGTAGCTGTGAGGTGAGCATGGAATGGTTAGTCATGTTTGTTCAGTTTTTAGTCAACCCAAAGTAACACTTTCCACTCTGCAGTGCCAAAAAGAGCCAGGCTGCACCTCCCAAAGGCAAAACACAACAAACCACGCCCAAAACACAACAAACCACGCCCAAAGGTCAAACTGCCACGCCCAAAGGTCAACCAGCTCCGCCCAAGAGCAGCACTACTTCAGGGAAAAACTCTTCAGCCTCCAAGTGTGTATTATTTTTTTTTTTTGTAAAAATGCCGACTCTTGTTTGTTTTTTCGCTCAGTAACATCTGTCCCCAAACAGAACCTCAGGGAAGAGAGCTTCTGCATCCTCATCCAAAGCAAACACGACACCAAGCGATAGAGCGCCATCTCGCTCAGGACAGCGTGCCAGCACCCGCCTGAGTAATGAGATTCTCGCCCCAAAGAGCAACGTGAAAACTTCACCTGGTCAGAGGGAGGTCAGCAAGAAGCCCTCAGCAGGTAGAGCAACAGATGACCTCAGTACATGAAAACACCAACAGGCATAAGACATAGAGCCATGAAAGTAAAAAAAAAAAAAAAAATTTTTTTTTTTTTTTTTTTTTTTTTAGCTTTATATCATGTTATGTTATTCCCTCATCAAAAACATACCAGGTGTGTCCCCCTGGATTTTTTTTTATGAATGTTTGAGAAATTCTTGAATCTCCTACGGCAACCATTCAGCTGTGCAAAACACCTGAGTGGACCTAGCTCCACCTTCGAGGCGCACCTTCTCCTCAGAGCTGCAGTTCCCACGCTTCAGAGCTTCCGCCTCACAGAGCAGCCCTCCCCCACTCAACTCCTTCAGACTAGCCAGCTGCAATTAGCAAACAAGTGGAACTGTGCATTAGCTGAGTTCATTATAGGAGCTACTTCTCATAGCAACGTTGGTAAAAACGTTGATAAAGGGTTAATAGAGGAGCCATGTTGAGATGACTTTCTGAAGATGGAGTTTCAGAAAGAGGCATTAAATTACAAAGTCCAATTTCATTTAAGTCATAAATAACATTTTTATAACAACTGAAGGTAACATATCATATTTTACCTAATTGTGCTATAAAATGGCAATGTGTGCCTGTAAAATACATAACACTGCCCCTTTTAAGGATTAAAATTGTCAAACTATGAAGTCGTACTATTACTACAGCTTTGTTTACTCTGTGGACCAGAGCAGTGCTGTGCTCCCAAAAAATAATGGACAGATCAACTGTGTTGTAAAGCGTTTCAAATTTTAGAAACTTGTTGTTTTTAGCTGCAGATGCATGTTAGTTTTCTTATTTTAAAACATTATTGAATTATTTATTTGCATATTTAATTCATTTGTAGTATTGTATGGAAAATGCTCAAGTGGTTAAATGAAAAAATCTGAAGATTGTGCCAATTATTTTCTGTCAGAATAATTTCTTCCCAAAATAATTGTTAGTAGCAGTCCTAAAACTGACCTGCAGCGTTTGTTTGTACTGACTTAGTATGGAGACTGAAGTATATGTTTGTCTGACACATGAAGTAGGTGAATTATTTTCATGTTTAAATGTAGAATTTATTCACAAGTATGTTTTATTGTATTTTTAGTGCTTAATCTAATCAGAGGGCTCAGTCTGCAGACGATGTTGTGGTTATTAGTGTGTCACTTCCTTCCTATCTGTCTGCAGCTTTCAAATCTTTTCAAGGAAAGTCTGGAATGAAATCATTTCTTTCCTGATTATCTACCATAAATTTGTGATATGCTCTTATGAACTTATTAAGAACTTAAGAAATTAGCATCTGATGAAGTAATTTACGTTTGTTATGAGAACTGGACAGGAATCCTGGACGTTCCACAGCAATGTCTGTCGCTTAGAAACACATTTCTGAGCTGTGACTAAGGACCCAAGTACACACACACACACACACACACACACACACAACACACAGAGATGTCTGACACTGAAAGACTTTTACTTGCATGTGCCTACATTTCCTCTTAAACCAACAATGGGCTCCAAGGTCAAACTGTGTTTTTGAGATTTCCTGTTACAAAACGACAAGCAGCCTCCATGTCACTGCAACACATGACCATATGATCCATGCAGCTAATCCTTCTGAAATGTTGTGTCCCCGTTTCCTCCCACAGAAGCTACACCTCCCAAACCATCAAAAACCGTCCTACCAGTTCTCTCAGCAATGTCTTCGTCCTCCAGTCGACGCTCCTCTGGGAGAAATCAGGGTGTCCACGAGCTGTCGGCCTGTGAGCAGCTGACTGTGGAGCTGGTCAGGCATGAAGACAGCTGGCCTTTCATGAAGCTGGTGTCCAAGACTCAGGTATACAAACCTTCAGTATGGAGGATTTTTAGCTGGCTGGGTGTGGAGGCAGATAATGTGGACTTCAGCAACAGATGTATCCCCACACCCTCCCACCGCTTTCACTGAGCAACTCCTGAGTAGGATGGAGTTGGGTTCTGGGACTGCAGTGAGCCATAAGAGGAAAACCGTAGTTAAAACGCTTCTTCATTTACTCCTGAACAAATATGAAGTCCTGATTGGTGCTGAGCAGCTCTATTGTAGTTCTGTTCTGAAAACCAGACATCAGGCTTCTCTGGGTGTTTCTCACTTAGCTTAGCCTTCAGACATGTACAGCTGTGGTGGGGGTTTTTTGTTTGTATTTTTTGCGCATTTACATTTGTTATGATTAATTACATAAATATAGAATTGCAGATATGACTTAAAAGTGAAGTGTGCAACCTTTATAAAAAATGTTTTTACATATTTATTAAAACTGTCACCGTGTTGTGACAGTGTAATATGAGGTAAATAATCTGTGAAAATATCGACCTCCTCCTACCTCTGCTACTATTGCCATCTAAAGAAATGCACCGTTTCTGACTAAATCAACCAGTAACATCCAGGAGGCGGGTCTTAGCACTGTCAATCAAACTCATGTACTCACTGTTCAATTTGCTAATGGTGGAGAAACAACTTACTGTTACAGGAAAACCTTTTATCCACTGTCATTAGTAACCTTAACATTCATGACAGTCTGTGCTACGTGTAACGTAGCAGAGAGAAAAGAGGGTTGAGCAGTGACGGATTGAGTCAGTGAATCTAAGGTACAAACTAGAATCAAGCAGCATCCTTTCAAAATGTTATTACTCATAAGCATTCTAAATTAGCTATCTGTTGATTGCATAATGAATGAATTAATGGATGAATGAATATATTTTATTAATCCCCAGGGAGGAAATTGACATTTCAGCGCAGCCTGTTCAAAGAACAGAAAAAAACATAAGACATGGGTAGACGGGTTTCTGAAGCTGCAGCCTTGGGAGACGCTGCGCTTCCGTTAGCCGAGAAAAACATTAAGGTTGACGAGGGCAAAAAAATTATCTATGCAAAAAACCCCTCTGAACATGAAAATCAACATATTGATGACATAAAAACACAGGCTTTTGCAGTCCACAAACAGTTTTTGAAATTCGTCGGAATATAGATGTGAAAGACGGTTAATTTCATTGTTTATATCAATCCATTATTTTTGGAGAATATGTCATTCCTAAAAGATATAACAGTGATGGGCATAAGCCTGTCGCGATAAACGATAAATCAATTAATCGCACGATATATTAAACCTATCACCTCATTTTAATTATCGTCTCTTCCAGCCTTTTTTATTTCTATTGATGACACTGAATTAAAAAGGCTCAACTCCGGTGCTCTCCACTGACCTTCCCTTCCTCATTTCCTTAGTGTAATGTCCAGCTCACACTACACTAGTTGTCGGCCGACTGTCGGCCCATTTTCAAAACCTGAGATCACACATTAGCCGACAGACATCCTAGGTATAACGGTTTAATCGGGTTCGTCATGCCGTGTGATGTCCAGCCACCTGGGCACAAAATAATGGCTACAAGTCCAGTTAACTAATTTTAAAATCAGGCATTAATCAATGCTTTACTAGAATCTACCTGTGATGCATGTGGCTAGAGTCAGCGTAAAGTTCTGACTGAATGAAAATCATTATAACCTATTTATGTCACATTAACGAAGAACAACTGAAAACTTACCGGGTTTATCAACTGCGGTAGCAATTTGGCTCCGACTCCTCTCCTTGTCATTTCTATATTCTTTGCATGAAATGTTGAATAAATATTAATGTTGTTTGCACATATCATCTCCGATGTCCGATGGACTTCGGGTTGCGCTGTGTCAGCTGTTTGGGATTTCCTTCATAATTTCCCCTCAGAAAGCACGGAGGTGAATCCGCACTTTCTGATTGGCTACCTGTCGCATGCAGTGTCCAGTCGGGTAAAACCCCTGATTTAAAGCGTCCACGACTATCCACTGTAACACACCACACACTGCAGGATGATCGGTTACGAAATCACCAGCGACAATCTTAGATCGGCCAACTTTCTAAGATTGTCGTAAAGGGAAAATAGCGGCATAAATCGTGTAGTATGAACTATTGCATTAGGTGGTCGGATGTGTCCATCTTCTCTATTTAAATCTAGTGATTACTGAAGGGCACATACAGACTTCATAATCTGCACTCTTTTGGTTGAATGCAGTATTTATTTCCACTTTGGCTTTTTGTTTAGTTTTTATTCAAGTACATTTTTTGTTAATGGAGACTGAGAATCCATTTTATTTTTGTTTTTATTTATTTAGTTTATTAGTTCCAGTGTTATGTGTTCTTTTGAAAATAAAGTGTATCTATCTATGGCAGGAAATCGCATGCATTATTAGTCATTTCCATTAAATCAGTGTCAAAACGTCTTGAAACAATATTGTCGTTTATCGCAATAATTTTTTAGACAATCGCTCAGCAAAATTTGTTATCGTGACAGGCCTAGATGGGCATTCTGACACCAGTTTCTCCAGCATTGACTATTTTCTAGTGAGAACTTTGAAGTGGAGTGATAAAATAACGGCTGTAGTGATTCTAAGTTTCCTCCATGTTTGTGTGGTTCCAGGTTCCTGACTACTATGATATTATTACGAAGCCCATCGCTCTGAGCACCATCAGAGAGAAGGTCAACAACTGTGAATATCAGACAGCAGGTGAGAAACAAAACTATGGATCATTAGAGCTTGAATCTTCTTGGCTTGCAGTCAGTTCAGAAATAGTTTTGGTTTGTGATTAAAAACCAAGGTGATGTCATTGCCGTACACAATGACATAATGCTGTTTGTCTTACTCAGACAGACCAAAGGTTATCCTTTCTAAACTTTGCCAGCCAACAGAAATAGACGCAGCTGAGCAGTTCATCTAATGGCAGTTTTCCATTCTATGTTAATATATGGTTTCACTTTGCATGGGGATCATATCCTTATTTTTCCACTGCTTCTCAGAGTAGGTGGGACCAGCTGCTGATCACAGCATGTGAAGCTGTGTTAACCTCAGACTACAGACAGTTTAAGTACCTTTATTAAGTTCTATGTAAATAATTTAGCAAGGTATGAATGTATTCAGAGCGTATCAGAAGAACTAAGTTTGCTTTTTTGACTTGATATGCAAAGCTGGACAATAAATCAATAATATCACGGTAGACACGTGATCAGTATTGATAGGTAATGCGTCTGGTAGAATATTCAATATATAGAATAATCACTGAACTTCAATCCAGAACCGCACAGCATTCTGGGGGATGTAGGCGGAGGAAAGGCTTTAGCTACTCAATCTCTCACAGCAAGCTAAGCAAGGATTGTTGGCAACTAACTCACTGAATAACTTGCAGGAGTTTGAGGTTTCATCACCATGCCTCACAAATGCTTAAAGATAAAAAGCAACGGAGAGAAAACTGTGGATAAAACAGAAAAGGTTGCTATACTAGTATTTCAAATATTTAAAACAATAATCTAATCAACAGTTATCAATATCAATAATTATGGACATGGACTAATGTGAAATGCTTATATTGTGATACATTTTTCAGCCATATTGTCCAGCCCTGTTATGTACAGCAGTGTTTTTCAACCACTGTGCTGCGGCACACTAGTGTACCGTGAGTGATCGTCAGGTGTGCCGTGGAAATTATCCAATTTCACTTCCGGACTATAAGCTGCTACTTTTTTCCTACACTTTGAACATGCAGCTTTTCTTTGGATTTTTCTTCAACCACCAGGGGGCTCTTTAGCAGGAAGTGAATCATTGGAAGTCAAAATTGGAAATCAAAGAAGAACGAGCTAATTTTCATTTGGAACAAGCACATGCTAGCAGCAGGCACGACGGAGAAATGTTTTCAAACTCATATGATGCAGCTTCTAAGTTGAGGAGTGTCGATCTGGCAGTACAGGAGGGAAATAAAGCCGCTGCACGTAAACTCGGCGTGAACAAAACCGGATTTGGAGACGGAGAACTGCGTCCTTAATATATCCAGCAGTTATTAGGACGCAGCCCTCTGCTGCCCTCTGCTGGGTCCTTATGGGAAACCGAGAGCAGCAGAGATACCAGCGGCCTGTAGCCCGGTGCGGCTGATATATGTAAGTTTCCGGGGGGTTCAAAAAATTTGAAGGTACGGTTTATAGTATGGTGCGCTATTTAAGACCAATACGGTAATTGGTCTTAAAAGATTTTTTGAAAACCAATTAATTATCTGCAAATAATGCCATCTTTGAGTATCTTTGCTGTAGTAGTGACTAGCAGCGTAATCATGTAATTTTCTTACCACTAGATAAGGTACAGAGCATTTTACATTAAAACAAGAGAATTAGTGTATTTATGCATCACACCACAGTGTTGTGGCACTGTTCAGGTGTTCAGGTATATTTTTGAAGTGGACATGTTAAGTGCAATTTGAAATAAGAAATGTAAAATATGATAAAAAAAAAAAATTTTGTGTTTATTTGATTCCTATTCAAGACACTTTGATAAGAATGACTATATATGTAATATAGGCGGCTACAGAGTATCTTTGTTTACATTTTTGGTTGGTGGTGTGCCTCGAGATTTTTTCAATTAAAACAATGTACCTTGGCTGAACAAAGGTTGAAAAACACTGATGTACAATGCTGTATTTACTTGAATTGTTCCAGGTTATCAACCAGATGTTGGTATCAGAGAAAGGTAACTTAAGTACAAAAATCAGTTTTCAAATGATGATTCGGTTTGATAAAGGGAAACAAATTTGAGGTGCTCCATACAATGGAGAACCTAAATACGACTGCTGACCCTTTGATGGCACCAGCTAATGCTGGTTATGTATGAATGATGCAGAGGAGCTCAGTGAGCTATAATGTGAAGCTTTTCTAAATGTTTGTGCACAAGATTTTTCTACTGTAATCTGTGGGTCAGAAGTTTACATACACCCATGATCAAGAATGTTCAATTAATTTGAAGCATTTATACAACAAAAACAAACATGTGAGTCCATCACTAGTGGGAGAACTGACTCATGGTATTTTGCCAAAGACAAAAAAAGAAATCCTCCAACCGCTAAATAAAATACGAGTCGGTTCCATTTTCGTTTACATTTTGTGAAGAAGGAAGTTTCGCTCCTTGTTTTCTTCAGAGGTTTTCATGTTGTTTCCTTAAGTGGTTCACCCACAGACGAGGTGGAGGAAGGTTTTCCAAAGGGTTTGACACAATGCAGTCTGAACAGCATCATCTGAAAATGGAACAAACATTGCAATTTTGATCCCCATCAGGTGGGCCAGCTGTCAGCGTTTTTTCAACACCAAGAAGGTAGTTAGGTTGCTCTGCACTGAACTTAATAACTTCATCTCGAATGACATCAAGCTAAAGGTAAACATCGTTGGTACTGAGAAAACTCAGCTCCAAACAGCTGTCTGTAGCATTCAGTCACCTACATGGGAGTCTAACAGGAGACATGAGACCACTCACTGGGTGTGTGTAGAGGCCAACATTTACACATTCAAATAAATGTAAATCAGTCTTGAATATGAGGCCCTCCTGGCTGCATGGTCAGAAATCAGCTGGAGACGCTCATAATTGTTAAACTCTGTGACTACGAATATTTTACCTGCAAAATCAGACATTTATTAATGCTGCCCAGCATTGTCATGACTCTCACATGCTATTTCTGCTTAAAACATTTCTAAATGCTGTAAACTAGGCGTGGGCAATATAGATTTAAAGTTTTATCACAATGTTTTGTGGTACTACTGTAATATGATATGATAAAAGTGACAATAAGAACTATTTCTTTCCTATGTTTTATAAAGCCACCTAGGGCTGAAACGATTCCTCGAATGATTCGAGTACCTCGATTACTAAAATTCCTCGAGGAAAATTTACCTGCCTCGAAGCTTCGTTAATTTATGTTTTATTAGTTAGCGCACCGTGTTCCGACCGGGACTTCATTTGCGTTGCGCGGAGCTCTCACTTCCGCCTCTGAGTTGTTGACAAAAGCTAAGTCTCAGCGGCATAAAGTCCAATCTTCAAGATTGGCCCGTGGGGATTTTATTGATTGATGATAATGCCCGACTTTTTATCGTTTTTGGGGTACCAATAAGCATCCTTAAAATGACTGGGGGAATGCCTGGAGTACGGCAGCATTTCTCCTCCGGGGCTGCTGGTTGAAAGCGAACGGCGGGAAGAGCGCTGAGGTGAGCGGATAGCCTGAACAGGGCGGGCGGCTGAGTAGCTGATGCTTACCGTGTAAATGTAGCTTTACCGACGAACCGCACAATAAATTTCATATCCCGGTCTGAAGAAACGGGTGGCGGAGCGCATCGTACATGGCTGGTAGATGAGTTTCTGAGTGTGACCAGTGAAGGTGTCGTAAATATCCCGTATTGCTTCCCCCCGTGTTCGTCCCCCGGTCTAACGGTTCGTCAGTCCGCTGGTCTATTTCCTCCCCTCCACCCCATCTTACGTTCGTTCATTCGCCCTCTCCTCCCACTCCAGGCGGCATTTCCCGTATTTTCAAACCCAAAGCGTGACAGGTTAGGTGGCAAGGTGAGTTTAATTAATCTATTAAACTCACTGAAGATGAATACATAAACTAAAAGCTGGATTGTAGACATTTTTTATAAGCATATTTGTGAGCCTGCCTCTTTGTTATTAAATTCAATATAAATTCAGATTTTTCTATAACTTTTCTTCTGGTTAACTTAGAAAGTGAGCTATTATTGTTACAGGTTAGTTTTCTAAACTACAAAAAAGCAACTGTTAGGGATGCTCAAATATGAAAAATTGGACTGATATTGATATCTGATAGTAACACCTGTATTATGCCAGATTTACCAATATTTCATTTTATAATTTTTTTTTATCCGATTACTCGATTAATCGTAAGAATAATCGATAGATTACTCGATTACTAAAATATTCGTTTACAACAGCCCTAAAGCCACCCCTACTGTGAAAACAGAGGCACTTGGAGAAAGTGTACATCACTATGACAGAGTGAAGTGTTACACACACACACACACACACACACACACACACACACACACACACAGTGCTGTTTTGTGTGTGTGTGTGTGGATTAAAACAGATAGAAATGCTCATAAATGGTTTCTATTGGCAATCTTCATTAGGTCTTGTATTCATGCAGCCATATTGGATATTAATCACATGGTTGCTCAGCAGCTCCAACTTTCTTACCTGCAATTCTCACTTCTCTGGTTATTTTTGCTTTAGTGACAACAGAACATTTCAAACTTTATGAAACACTTTTATGTCAACGGATTACACAGCAAGGAATGTTACAACTGAAACCAGCTGTAAAATAAAAATAAAAAACTATTCAAACCATATGGTTACTGTTCAAATTTGATCTTCGCAATTGGGATTTCTTTCATGGTGGTGAAAAATGTTTGGAGTGTCACAGTGGTCAGCAGTGGCGCCTCACAGCTAGATATGGGATTGATTGACTCGTGATGCATGGAGTTACCATGTTCTCCCTGTACACACCCAGGTTTTCTCTGGGTACTCTGGCTTCCTTCCACTGCCAAAAACAACTGGCTGATTAATTTAGCTCTCTGTATCACCCTTCTCTGTCTGTGTGTGTGGCTGATCATGGAATGTGATGATAGATAAAACAGTAATTCCACTTTATTACTTGGTTTCAACAATTTCCCTGCTGATTAGAAAAAAAGCTAAAGACTGAAGCTGCTTTCATGGTTTCCTTCACTCGCTGCTGTACTACTGGCAGTGAAACAGACTCTTAGCATGATGCTACCACCACTATGCTTGACAATAACGGAACACTCCTACCATCAAAACCTCAACATTCTTCTTGTCATGATCAAACAGCCCAGTCTTTTTCTCTTGTTTTTCTGAAACGTCTCTCCAGTAGGCAGTGTTGTCTGTGGGTGTAGGTCCAAATTTCAGACGTGTCTGAACTTTTCACTTTTGGTATGAACACTTCGCTTTTCCTGTCATTGAAGGGATCAGATGAGGAAATACTTTGGCATTATTGGATTTTCCAACCAGATGATTATTCCAAACACATCCAGTCTGGTTTTGGAATGGATAGAACTGACATTGAGGTTCCTGACTGGCCTTGAACTCATGCCTGTTCAACATTCACATTACTTTTTACTTAAGTTTATTGAGCATGTTTATTTTTTTTGTTTTAAGGAATGATTGAAAAACATTAGAAATCCCCATATTAATGATGTTGATGCCCGTGATGAGTGGATGTTTTTTAATGATCGGTGATCAGTCAGAAAACTGCAATCAGTTCACCCCTACATTCAGTGCTGCCGCCATGTTGTTTTGTTATGATACTCATGTAGTGATGAAATGTCAGAAGGCATTAAGGAGAAGGAAAATACATATTAAAAGGGTCAATTTAAGGGTTTTATAAATCAATATTGGGCCATTCGAAGAAAAATCAATTCAAACCGATTAATAAATCCAGCCGTAGTGTTTATTATCCCTAGATCTGCATTTGTTATTGAAGTGAACAAAGCCCATGACTGTAAATTCTGTGTGAATGCTTTCTGGTGATTATTAAGCCTTTTCTCTCTGGGTCTCTGCAGGCGACTACATCTCCGACGTGGAGTTGATGTTCTCCAACTGTCTTCAGTACAATCCTCGCCACACTAACGAGGTGAAGGCCGGCGTGCGCCTGCAGCAGTTTTTCCACTCGGAGCTCAACCGTCTGGGCCTCAGAGAGCGATGCTCCGCTCCACCTGCCAAACGGGCCCGACAGTGACCTCACCACCGTACGTCCTGCTGTTGGCTCCGGGGCCCCACACGTACAAACTGACTCTCACAAAGTATTGATGTTGTTTCCAGATTATTCCTTGGTGACCTTTGACCCTAATGGACCGGCGGACGCAGCCAAGAGGCTGTAAGAGTTGAAATAAATGAAAGAAGGCATTCAAAATGGTGCAAATTTAAAAGTTGATGAGCAGATGTTCCACAAAGGTGGAGTTATCTCAGAGTTTATCCCTGGTTACGTTAACCCTCCGTCATGTCTGCTGTGAGATGACAACGTAGTAGAAAAGCTGTGGGCTCCTTCCTGAGGCAGTTAGGTCTGCGGGGAATTTCTCTCACCGTTTCAGCAGGCATGATGAACACACAGACTTGGTGCTGTAGGACAGTAGAGCCAGTAGAGTCCTTGCTAGTTCCCCACCTTTTGAAAAGCAAAAACCACTGAGGAACATTTGCACTGACCGGTAAGACTCTGACGAGGTTTCTTATGTTTTGCTCAGGGACAAAATCTTAGTTGTAAATGAAAACTTGTTTGTATCAAGCAGCAGATTTTCACTCTTGTTATGCCACTGGTGCTCAGTGTTCAAATATATGGAAGTCTGGTGCTGCCAAAATCAAAATGATCAAATGTACATAGATGTGAACTGGCCTAATTGGGTATGAGAGATGGCATTGTTTGCATTGAAACAATTCTTTCATACTTAATTAAATAGTCACTGTTAAACTAAAAGCAGTGAACATTCTTGCAACCACAAAAAGAGGAATTGTGGAAATATTTAGTACTTAAAAACAAAAAAAATCTGACAGTATTTTTTTTCTGTCATTTGTGTTCCTCTCTCCCAGGATACAGAACCATGATCACATATTATCATGGCTTCCTCAATGCTCTTAGGTCAGCTATTGAAAACCACTGTATACATAAATATACAGAGCCAGTTTGCAGTGTAAAAAAGAAGTTTTTTTCATACTTTAATCAAAGTTTTTTATTTTGGCAGTAATGTAGCATTTTCAAGTGTACATAAAGAAAATTAAAATGAAAACCATACATTATGGAAAGATGTTTGTTAAAATGCCTTAAAGATCAGATCCTAAATCTTTTTCTTTTACAAATAAATAGAAAATTACTAATTAATAAAGAAATGTCATTGTGTTTGTGAAACATTTTGATTTGGCTGTTTGACTAACGGGTTTTTTTGTTGTTGTTTTTATGGGGCATTAACATGCATATCCTTCTAAACATTCAGACTTTAAAGTTTTTTTCCCCATCTGACATTTAAAAAGTGAATTATACCAGACATTTAAAAATAGTTATGTCAACCATAAACAACTATTGATTTTTAAATTGAGGAAACCACAATTCACTTTTTAGGGTTAGGAGAGGAGTGTCTGAATGTCAGGAAAACGTCTGCCCTCCTGGAAAGGTTGGACATGGATTTTGTTCCTGGCAGCTGACCCCGCCTCTCAGGGATTGGTGTTCTGTTATTGGCTCAGAGTTTCACATGGACCTGGGATGTTTAGCAGTCTGAAGTCTTTTTCATAAGTTAAATTCCTTGTTTTAACACTGTATACAACTCTGCAGTCACAATCTGCAGTAATGGCTGCTGCTTTAAAACAAAATTAAAGATTTAAGGTTGAGAGATGAGAGGAACACCAAGCTGACATTACAGGCAGAAAATAAAATCTGGAAGAAAAGAGGTTCTGCTGATGACTTCAGTTTCTGCAGATATAATGGTCTCAAAAACACGTCTGATGATTTCCATTTTCACACATTTTAAGTTTGTGTTATTCACATTCCTTTTTAAAATCTTAGAGTAAAGTTGGATGTCTCTTGCTGAGAGAGAAGGCAAGATGGTTCTAAAATTGTGAATTGTTCCTTTAAGACCTCTAGTTGCTGCAGTGGGCTTGTAGTTTTAGTCAGGGGTTTTTTTTGTTGTTTTTTTGTTGTTTTTTTTACTACTGCACCATTTCCTGTCTTTGATGTTTTTGTACACTGTTCTGCTACATTCCCACTCCCTGATGCTGATGGTGGTGTGTCAGCTGTGGACACTACACTGGAGCTACTGCAGCCATCTCTCTCTGCTCTGTATTTATTTAGTTGAAGCATTCATGTCACTGTCTTTATTTATGACTGCTAGTTGCCCTCAACTTCTGATGTTGTTCTAATGTAAAAAAAAAAAATAAAGTGAGTTTTTACTGAAACTGCTACTCCTGAACCCTCAATGTTTCTAAGTCTGTTTGTTGATCAGTATTATATATTTTCCAGATACACAGTGCCGCTTTGTAGCACAATCAAGTAAATGTTGCCTTCAGTTGTTATAAAAATGCTATGTATATCAAATATGGCTAAGATGAAATCCAATGCAAAAAATACATGCATCATAAGGAAAGATTATGTGGAGATATTGAAGCAGTATCAGAATTCCTAAGGTGGGAAGTTGGAGCTTGGACATAAATTGGTCTTTTAAGCAGATGACAAGAAAACAATGTTAATGTTCTGGAGTGACCATCACAAAACCTAGATCTTAGTTTCATGAAAAATGTGTGTGCAGTCCTCAATTTTGTGTGTTTGAAGAATTGTAAAAAGTGTATGGAAAACCAAACTATTGCCTTGATACTGGTTTCTGAAACAAACAAAAAAAAAACTAAAAATTCTCCTCTTGGCATAGAAATGACTTAAAAATAATATTGAGTGGTTGGTTTGCTGGATGGTTTTGTTCTCTTGAGGTTGGATTTAAATCATTTTAGACCCTAGGATGGATAGAAAGTGTTTTTTCTTATCGCCATGTGTTCCAGTAGATGGGAGATTCCTACAGGATACCCTTTACTAAAAGTATCACAATCTAATACTATTTGCAAAAAGATTTTAAACAGAACTCTACAATTTAATCCACTGGTTTTATTTATGCCACAAAAGTAATCATTTTTCCCACTGTTTAAACTTGAATTCAATCTGATAGACATATGCTTAGCTGAATATGTAATTATGCAACACCTCTATTTTTTTATTGGCGTTAAAATTAAATTCTACATCTAGAAACTGGGAGCACATTTCTTGTCTTTCAGTTTTTATTAACTTTAAAATAAAAAATCGGAATTGGTCAAATTTAGAAGTAGCAGGTGGGAGCTAACCAACACCTGAAATTGGTATCGACCAAGAAAAAACCTGATCGGTGCTTTTTTGTGCAGATGAATAGCGGAGGTGGGGGAGGGGGCCGAGTTGTTCTTTTCTGTTTAAAACTGACAAAAAGTCTGGTAACTCCAACACTTGATAATCCACCGGAACAGCTTTGGAAAATGTGTCAAGGTTATAACTTTTCAAACATCGGTTTATTTTCATACTGGTAACCACACAGTGTACGTGTGTTCCGACAAAATGCCTTATGAGTGGATTTCTAATTTAAAAGGCAAATGTATTCCAAATTACCAGCCTAAGAGATTAAATTCCATACATTTGTAAGTAAATGTGAATGTATATCCAACAAGACCGCAATTGAACCAGTTTCTCCAGAGGAGGAAGTTTCCATTAAAAAAAAGGAAGGAATAAAGTCCAAGAAGAAAGGAGCAGACCAGTTGTAGCCCCGCCTCTCAGATCCCTGCTCCTTCCTCCTCCTCCGGTCAGTCGGCTACATTCCCTGCTACCTTTCACCCCGAGAAACCTCAGTCTGATTCCGACGCAGTGCGGACAAATCCCGGAATAAAATGGTAAGTACTATTTGGAGATTTTCCGCCTGATGTACAAAGGTATGTGAAATGGGTCTGGTCGCCGCTTCAATCCTGCGGGTCTCCCGCAGACGTGAAGCGAGTCGGTGGGTAGCGTGTTGTTAGCTAGCATGGCTGCCGCTGCTCTTAGTCCGCAAAATTCTGCCTCTATTCGAGTGTGTACGTCGCCAAGAAACGGTTCTGGTACCAAGACTCTTCCTTATGTTCTTAACGGAATTACATAATTTTCATATTAATTCAAAGCTATGGCGTCGAAGCCGGTACCCATTGTAACAATCTGGGCCGGCCCTGCCCTGTGGCCGTGGCGTGGAGCTTCGGGCGGCCATCTTATCTGCTGTGGTGCTGCTCGGCCGACCAACCCGCACCCAGCTGTCCTGGGCTGATCCAGGCCCGCCGAACGGGTCGAACCGTGGCTGTGAGGCCGACTCTCTGCCAGGCTGAGTCACACAGTGACGGTGCAGACCTTGTGGAGGCCTTCTGGGAGAGTTCTGCTTCATTCACTCCTCGTAGGAACAGAACATTTAATCAAAGAGAGTAATTTAATGGACACAAAAACGATTGGAATTAATTTATGGTTAATTCCGTTTACAAGTTTGTCAGTTAATCTGTTAATTTCAAAGTTGGTTTCAGTTAGTTACACTATGTGAGGAGGAGGAGGGTGGGGCATTTTAATCACAAGGCTTATTGTAGAGTATTTTAATCTAATCCAGCTAATCTAGTTTTTCTGACACACCTTTTATTTTCTTGAAAACATAATGAGACATGAAACTACTGAAACATTTGTTAAAAACTATAATTCAGAGACTTGGTTGTTAAGTATACATTGATATTTAGACGGTTTACTTAAAAGCTGCAGGTTTAAGCGATGTGGAAACACAATAGTGATAACTTATTGAAGTTTCACATAAGAGTTGAATGAAGGCGTTGATTCAAGTCTGTACGGTTCTAGAAAACCTCTGCCTGTTTTCTCCTCTTATCTTGTCTGGTTAATCGTCTGACCTCAGTTAGCCACACCTTCAGGCATAAATGTCGATATGTCAGGAATCAATTTTATCAGATTAAAAGTCTCACCTTAAAAGGTCTAACTCCTATGACCATAAATGTCTTCAAACTACAGGTGCACTGTAATTTCCCATCACTATTTGTAAAGTTGTGACCTGTGATTTACTTGTTCTAAAACTATAACACAATTCTTTTTCACTTATTCACATATTGACGTGTTGAACCGTCTTGATAAGGCATATTTAAAAATACGCTGATTTCTCTGGAAGAGTGTCTCTCTTCGTCAGCAGTTATTGAACAGAGGTATCAATACAAGTAAACCCAGGTAAAAGAATTGCAGCAAATTTAAATGACTCCTTTACAAGACAGGATAATAGCTCAAAATGTTCTCCTTTGCACAAAACATCACAAGATGTTAAATTTGATTTAGTATTTAAACAATAGACTTCTCCAAAAAAAATAAATAAATAAAATCAGTGCATGCTGCAAGTCCTCTTGGTTAAAATTCCTGAAGACTACAACAGAAACTTGGCAAACAGCTCCTCCTGCAGTAAAGGATGTCACTGTATTTGAGAAAGTAGATTAACATGACTAAAAAAAAAAGAAACCGTCTACTGATTTGTGATGGAAGTTGAACCGTTTGGTGAAAACTGCTCAAAAAGCTGAATTAAAGCACAACCGTTAAACGAGCTAAGCTGTGCTCAGACATGTTGCATGTGGTCGACTGTCAAACCATCTACCAAAAACTGAGCTGTCGAGGGGGTCCTGAGCTGAACCTTATCAAGAACACCTGAAATAGGATATATGCTGTAATTAGCAAAAATACTGTTGGATGGCATGGTACTGGTTAGCCAACATGCTAGTTAGCTAACATTAATTTATTCCACCTAGCATACCAATTAAAAGTTATGTCAAAATCAACCAGTGAAATGTTAAGCATTTAAATGACCATGTTGACTAACTCTAGCATGTTGGTTAATCTTAGCTTGCACCATCTACTGTGCTAAGAGCCATTTAGGAAGAATTAGCTGAAATACTGCCACTAGAAGGTTGGCAAATGTTAGCTTCCTACCAACTTAGTAGCTATAAATGAGTTAAGATGCTAATATTAGCTTATTAAGGCTATCTGGTTGAGAAATATTGATTTATTTCTACTAGTGTGGATCCTACTACTCTGGTTACATGCAACAAGTTGGTGAAATGTTAATGTCAGTTAAAATGCTAATGTTGGCTAACTTACTCAATTTGGAAACTAAATTGCTGAAATTATCCTAAAAGCTAAAGCAAACTTAGTGGTTAATATTTTTTTCTTTTAGTATGCTAATGACACCATTGTATGCTAAAACCAACTAAAATATTACTGTTAGTCAAGATGCTACGATTGGGTATTGCTACCATTCTAGCCAAAATTAACATTTTCTAAAATTCTAAATAAATAAATAATAAAAAAGTCAAATGAACTAACAGGGTTGTACTTAATATTTAGATAGGATTTATAAATTAATTATTCAAAATGCTGATTTGCGTAACAATCTAATCTGACCCATTTCCATCTCAACTTATTGTCCGTCTTTGGACAACGCAGCATTCAGCCCCTCCCTTCCTCTCAGTGACTCATCTGAACATTCATGGCTGAGAATAAAATGGTGATCTGGAAGTTTCAAACTTCACCATCTTTTAAGCTAGCAACACACTGCACCTTTTTTTTTTTTTTTAACTTTTATTAATTGCACAATCTTGCCTTTAGCATCCACCCAGACCAGAAATCTAGATGACACAGATTAATGGATTAATTATGTTGTTTTTTTATTATCTAGTTCATTCATTCATTCATTTTGTTCGTTTGAGAAAATGCATATTGAGAAAATCCATTGGGCTTGTAATTATGGTGATGGATGAGGGTAAAATTATTTTATTAAACAGTTTTTTGTCTTGCTGCCAAGACTGGTTAGGATGACCTTATTACTTGACATCCAAAGCTGAACCCTGTAGTACAGTTGGCCTTTCAACCAATAGCGTTTCATCCCATTTCAAGCCTTTTACAATCTGTAAATGTCATTATTCAGACATTAGCCCATTGCAGTGTGATATAATAATAGTAATAAAGTGACATATTTTCAGGCCATATGCACTGATCACAGCTTTGTGGCCAGTGTCCCCCCAGCCGTTGCTCTCACTGCCTGAATGAATGATAAATCTCTAAGCTTGTCATAGAAAACAGTTTGACATCCCTGTGCTTACCCTGACTTACTTTTTAAACACCTCACTTATAATAAAAACAGCTGACTTTGATTATTTTTCTCCATGTAATGGCTTCCACAGCAAGAAGCGCAGCTTTGCAGACATAGCTGGATTCTGTGCCTTGACCAATCAGATGTTGGCGTTTCCTATTGGTGCTTTATGATTGGGTGATGATCAACCTGGGAATGTTTTAATTCCAGTAGGGCTGACATGGTTAACTGGATTAATGGTTTTGAATCAATTATTGAAATGGTTAACTCATTTAGAAATCAGATCAACCGGAGTGTACAGACTCTAAAAATGGCCATTTTCCGACACCCTATAGCTGTAATTAAGTTAAAACTACCAAATATTAAAAAAAAAAAAAAAAAAACTCTGTAAATATGTCAATAACACCTCAAGTGGCATGGTTTTAACTTCGGGGGGGGGGGGAATCTTCCATTCAACATCTTTTGCTGCCCAATTATTAATCGGTCAATCCAAAGTATAATCAACAGATCAGCTCTACACTGTGTTGATACTAAGTCCTCTTCACACGTAGATGTTAGAATGATTTTCTTTTGGGATTTTTTAGCTGTAGATTCGTCCTTTCCTACAAATGATCAAGTCTTCACTAAAGGAATGCTGATATTGCATTTAAATAAAGAAGGAATTTAATTATTTATTTGCACCTTTTAATGCATTACCAATATTGTGTATAAAGACTTCAGTGGTTAAATAAAAAATGTCTAAGATGTGCCAATATTTTTCATCTGATTAATCAATAGAATTATTGCTTCCTAAAATAATGTTAGCTCCAGACTTCAGCTTCTTGGTCTCCTGTAATTCTCTGGGACTTGGTGTTTGGTTTCTGTCTGCACCACACTAGAGGTCACGTGAGAGAACTAAAGAATCATCAGATGATTTAGGACTTCAGAGCCAAGTGTTGCTGTAAAATGCTGACTGTTTAAGCAGGAAAAACCAGTGCTGACCACAGCAGAGCCGTCAGCTTGTCTGTATGATCCCTGAATGCCTCCCCATCCTCCACCCCCCCCCCACCCCCACCCCCCCCGCAGGCATCAGGTGTGACAGTGAACGATGAAGTCATCAGGGTTTTCAACGACATGAAGGTGAGGAAGTCTTCAACTCAGGAAGAGGTGAGGAAGAGGAAGAAGGCCGTGCTGTTCTGTCTGAGCGAGGACAGGAAGAAGATCATTGTGGAAGAGGGGAAGCAGATCCTGGTGGGAGACATCGGCGAAACCGTGGAAGACCCCTACGGCTGCTTCGTCAAGCTCCTCCCTTCCAACGACTGTAGATACGCGCTGTACGACGCCACCTACGAAACCAAGGAGTCCAAAAAGGAGGACCTGGTCTTCATCTTCTGGTACGGTACTGGTGGCGTGGTGATGGGGGAGCATGATATGTTTCAAACAGGGTCATTAATTCACAGGCTGAACTTTTAACTGACTGAAATCAATTTCTGTTGTTTTTTTTTAACAAGCCTTTTGAGAAAACTTACTATCAATTCTTTAGAAACATCATACCATAGTATTCCTGCCTGTCACCATAAGATTTTGCTGGACAATAAATTGTGCCAGAAGTTATTGCGATAAACGATAATATTGTTGTTTTGAAACAGTTTTCACATAATGTAATGATGCAAGGACACACTCTTTAACATCAATAAACTTTAAATTCGAGAGAACATTTAACACTGGAACTGGAAGACATTTTAAATATCTAAAATGGACACAACAAATAAATTAATTATGAAAGAAATGCCTGTAAACAAAATTGTCCTTCAAAGGAAGGTTTGGTTGAGGCCAAAGCACCAGACTGCAGACTTTTATCATCTTCAGAAGATACTTCAGTAGAAAAACAATCCTACAAACTGAAATCGTCCAGCTTGTTTTAATTTCTTGATTCATTGATTATTGCGGTAGACTTATGTAATAATTTTTCATTGTTTGAGATGACGGTCGTGTCATGCCACTGCATACTTGCACGCTGGAAGAAAACACCAATCAAAGCGAAGTGACAGGCAGCAGGTTAACCCGGCGTCCATGTTTCCACTCCTCAGCCCTGCGGCGCTTTAAAAGGAATGTAATCCTCAGCCTGGCTGGGATTTCATTCTGTCCCATCAACTCGGAGTAAAGCCAAACCTGCTCTGCATGGCTGCTATTCTGATTGGCTCACAGGAACGACCACCAGAGACTCACCTGGAGCAAATCCTCTTCTCCTGGAAGATTTGTTCTCTTTGCTCAGTTCTGCTGTTTTAGCTGCAGGTTTACTGATGCTAATATTCACAGGAAGCTCCCTGGTCTGTCTAGTATGAAATGTGTGCTGCAGTTTAGCAGCAGAGACGCCTCCATTCAGAAGCGGTTATTGCACAGACATGCATAATAATTCAGACATTATTGGTGTTTTAGGGATTATTTGATGGTCGCTGGCAGCAGAACATGATCACACAGTGATGTCTTTAAATGGCCTGTTTTTAGAGCACAACGTTAACAAATCCTTTTTTTGGATCCTGGCTCTGTCGGGCTGCTTTCAGACTTTTTTCTGCTCACCGTTTCAAAATGCCAAATTCACGTCAACATTTAGATTTCTCTCAGAGCAGCGATACATTTTTAGCATTTTTCAGACGTTAGTTCAGCCTTTGTCTGTCTAAAATTATACTGTGCTCCTTTCATTTTTCAGCCCCATGTTGTATTTACGTTTCCAGCTGTGACAACTCATCTCAAGCACAATGTCATAATTACTTACCTAAATTCCCCACTGATGCCAAACTTAAAGACTGAATCTGCCGATAAAAATAAAAACATGTCGGCTCTACAGATGCGTTCAGCCATTCCTTTAGTCAAGTTGTAGCAGCTCAGTGTTATGATGTGTGATGTATTCATTCTAATATATCTAATAAAAATTAAGGACAATATGGCATAAAATAATTTAACTTACCGTTAGGATTCTCAGACTGCACATTAAATGCACTGTTTTTAGATGTAACAATTATTAATAACTAAGGTTGCATCAGACCAGCTTTCTTTCATTTTGAGTCTTTTGATAAGTGAAACTGATCTCATCTAAATCTACAAAGGTCTGTAATGATGGATGTTTGAAATATTGGCACCAATATCAGTATTTTATCTTAGTATCTGTATCAGTCTGATAAGTAAAACTGGGCCCATATTAACATCCAATCATTTTTTCGTCCCCTGTCTTGTTGTTGGTCGTCTGATGGTTGGTCATGTTCCTGTGATGCATTGTGGGGAGCTTTAGTAAAGTCAGTGGTGTGGTCATGTTGTGTTGGAAAGGTTGTAAAAAAAAAAACAAAAAAAAACCCATATATACATCAGTTATTGGCCATACAGCAGTATTCATCAGCTCAAATGTTCATATCGGTACATTCCTAAAAAAAATGGTTTTGTCCAAAATCAGAATCAGCAGGTCAGTTTTTACAGATCGCCCTGAAAACTGCAATGAGTACAGGCCTAAAAATGACTAACTGGTAACAAATGCACTGCGAAAAAATCCTCTGCTTTCATGTTTCTATGTGTAATCACTGAACCGATATAAAGAGCTTTAACAGTTGACTCATTAAAGTAAATTAAATGAAAAGAATTAAAAGCCTCCAGCTTTTAATTATCATTTCAACTTATTTTCCTCCTCAGGGCCCCAGAGAGCGCTCCGCTGAAGAGCAAGATGATCTACGCCAGCTCTAAAGATGCCATCAAAAAGAAGTTTACAGGTGAGGACGTGGTTACAGAGTTCCTGCAGCAACACGGATGATCTCCAGATCAGATGTTGTTGTAACTTTAGGCTGTAGGAAGTATTAAAAACATTCTGTCCCTTTAGCTGGCCACTTGTACTGTTTGTGAATTACATCCAATCTTTCTGAACTTGATAATAAGTCCATCAAACGCATTGTGTTATCAATAACGCAGGACTTTACTGACCTATATATATATATATATATATATATATATATATATATATATATCAATCATCATGTGATTTATGTTGAACCTTTTGTGTTGGTGTTGCGTTTTGTCTCATGCTGTGTGTTATTGGCTACCTAATTGTTTGTTGTGTACTTGGAGATGGGAGTGCAGGTTCTGGTTTGTGGAAAATAATTTCCCATTGGGGACAATGAAGTCTAAAAATCAAATCCTTAGACATGAAAAAACCAGGAAACTGTAGAAGACCGCTGGCCTGGCCATTACCTCAATAAAATCTGGCTTCACAGTTCAGTTTGGGCTTTCTGTAGTTCACTTTGATTCCCTCCGGTAGATTTTCTACCGACCCAATCAGGGATCAGAAGGTGAAGAAATAAGATTATCTGCTCTGTTTTAATATTGTAGTCATCCTACAGTTTTAGCTGTAGAGCAGAGGAAGTGAACGCAGCCGTTCAATCCATGTCGCCCACATTAAAAATATTGGAGAATTGTCTGATTTTTAGTTCTGATATCTCATGTTTTCAATATGTTTCGTGGGGAGTTTTTGTCCTTCTCCTGACTGATACCTTCAAAGAGGCATTTTTGTCCTTTGGGACATCACTGTGACTTATGATTTTATCTAAAAACCATAAGTCTGGAAATCATCTGGAAACCTGACCTTGATTTCAGCATCATCAGGTTGTAACTGGTAGCAGGAACTCAGGCATAAGTTTGCATGAGGTGTGTAATCATGTCGTTGCCACTTTTGTTTTATTTTACATTTCATGTCTAACAATACGTTGTTCACATAGATATTACTAGATGTGCAACATTAAAGCTTAATCAGTTTAGGAAGAGACTGATCATAAAAGCCTGGTGTTTAACTTTGCTGTTTCTGGAGAAAAGCAGTCGGTTCAGTGACAGAGAGCCATAAACACCCAGCTTATGACAAACACTTCATCTCAGGGTGAAGTCTTCCTGTTTTCTTAATGGCTTTGTTGAAGCAGAGGATTAATCTAGGTGGCTTCCTGTTAGTTCTGTGGTAGTGTTGCTTTTGTCTGGGTTTTAGGCTCATTCATGACTGGTTAGAAAAGGAGCTCTGTGATTGGTCAGACCTGCCCAGCTTGTGTGTATGTGTGTTGGTTTGCCGTGAGTCAGTGAATGCTTGGGCATGTTCGTCCACACCTGCGTTGACTCTGGGAACGTCTTCTCAGGTATCAAGCACGAGTGGCAGGTGAACGGCCTGGACGACATTCAGGACCGCCGGACGCTGGCCGAGAAGCTGGGCGGGAACGTGGTGGTGTCTCTGGAGGGCAAGCCGCTGTGATGCGGCGGCGGCGGCAAGCCGAGCGGAGTCAAGCCAACCGCCGTGCCATCAGGACCGAAGCAACCAACCCCACCTGAACACCGTCACTTCACCCAGAAGCTTGCTCTGTCTATATCCATGTCCTGAAGGTGTTAGCGTCTTTAGGCTTCTTTGTTTCTATTTTTTTTTGTCTTGGTTCTTATTGCTTTCTTTTTTTTTTTTTTTTTTTTTTTTTTTCCTAAACATGGAGATCTCATTAACATAATGATATGCAAACACCTCCCAGTTTGTCATGTGACCTTTGCTTACATGGCGGAAATAAAACAACACTACCAAACCCCACCAAGGTTCTCTCTCTTTCTCTCTCTCTCCCTCCATCCGTCTCTCCCCCTCCCTCACACACAGCCAGAGTTTTGCCAAAAAAAAGTTGATATGAAGGAAGCAGCCACTGTTGTGTGACAAGAGTGCCACAAAGCACTGCCTCCTGCTGTACACGGGTTGCACTCATGAAGCTTTTTACATGAATATTTATTATTGTAATCTTTTGTGTCCTCTCCATTTCATTCAACCAGGCTGACACGTCGTGTTAGACTATGCATTAGATTATTGTCCAGCACTTTTCATTTGAACACTACAGGTTGAGACTGAAGTTCCTGGTGTTAAATTCCGTTTATATTTTTTTTGTTTGTTTGTTTCCAAGTGAAGATTTGTTTACCTCAGTTCTCATTCTTGTATGACTGACCATCATTAGCTGTTTGCTTGTCGCCTTATTTCAGTTTGAATGTAACCGTCACACCAGAGTTGGAGTGCACTTTTGTTTTGTAAAGAAAGCACTACAGGAAGCAGGTTTAAGCCCACTCGCCACTCCCCACCCTCTACCTTCCCCAACAGTGAGAGATGACTCCCGCCCCCCCACAACAACAACAACATCATCATCATCATCATCTGGAGCCTTAAAGTGAAACATTGTTTCTGAGATCACAGGAAGCCACTTTGCAATAAAAGCCTGTGGCAGACAAAATGTCTCCTGGTATTTTTTTTCTACCAATCACAAATTAAATTTATGAAAATATTTTGTTGTACTTTAAATCTTTAAAGTTACTACCAGCTTCAACAAACTGGCTGTTATATAGAGGGCGCGATCCGTATACCTGAGGCGGTGGTCACAGGTTCGAGTCCCGACCTGATGACCTTTAGCGCATGTCTTCCCTCTAACTCACAACCCACTTTCCTGTCTGACCACTCTGAAATAAAGGCCGCTAGAACTGATAAAACCTTTAAAAAAAAAAATGCATGAGTTAATGACAATAACTTGGTCTCTAAACGGTGAACATGGCTCTTACCGTTGTTTAAACCTGGGTTCTTCTTGGCATACACAGAACCTTTAAAAACTTGCACCACTTCCATAATTTCTCAAGATTCCATAGCAACTCAAAAATGAACAAGAACTTGCCTCTGAATGCTTGACATTTTTATATAGTGCCTGATATAAAGTGTTTTCATTGATGATGTCACAGAGGTTCAAAGAGGATGTATTTGAGACTAGAATCATCTCCTGTGCTTCTCAACTTTGAAAGTGGATTGCTTGCAGGGAGTGAGACAAAATACAGTGATTTTATTTTACAAACATTTCAAATTGAGCATCCAGTCAACATGGCTTTTGCTCAATCTGTTGTTGGTGTCCTATTTACTGAAAAGAACTGCAAAAAGGATGATTTGCTTGATGTTAGCTCTGAGGACAAGAATGATGACTTTGAAGCCTCTACTAATGCTTTAGTAATGCAGACCACAGATAAATGTGCTTTTGCCAGTGGTCCCAAAAACCAAATGAACCTGGAAATGGAAACTTTCTCAGAGGATGAGGAGGTCGCTTTTGACGCATTCAGTGTTCCTGGTCTCAAGATGAGTGCAGGTGTGGAAGCTGGCTTAGTGGTTGAGCAAGAAACCACAAAAACAGAAAATATGTTGACGGGTTTCGAAGAAATCCTTGATTATTTTACTAACTATTTAATTCAAGACGATTTACTTCAGTACCTCACTGAGGGCGAAACTGACAGCGAGGATGAACAACCCAGTGATGAATCCTATCCAGACTCTCTTCTAGATTTGATGTTCACACTGGATGAACTTAGTGTCTCCTCTGTGGATGAATTACAAGATGACACAGATTGTTTCTACACAGCAGAAGACGATGAAAGTCCAACAAATTCTCTTCTTGATCCAACCATGTACTTCTGCAGGTTTTCCAACGACTTCAATAACTGTTGGATAAACGCCACATTGCAGAGTATTTTGAACCTGAGTATTACCAGGAGGTTTATGGCTCAGAGTCCTGAAGAGATTTTTGGAGCTTTGTCAGGAGCTCCACTGTGTGCCAGCCTTTTCTATACAGCCATGCACCAGCCAGGAAAATACTTTTCCCCAGAAGAAATTATCCAAGTTCTGTTGGAAGTAATTGAAATTATAGATTCAGAAAACTTGATACAACACAACGACCTAACAAACTTTTTGTTAACTATTTTAAACTGGCTTAACCCATGTGGCATTAACTCACTTTGTGTGGTGCACACAATTGCTGCTTGTGAAGGATGTCAGGAGTCTTATCAGGACATCTGGGAGCTCGGTCCCATTGTTCGTCTGCCAGTTCCTCTACCATATGACAGTACCACTTCTCTCCTTCACCGTTGGGCTTCTGAGATCTATGCAAAATGTTGTGACATCTGCTACTCCAACTTAAAGAGAAAATACTTCCTCAACCACACTGATGTGATAGCCCTGTATCTGAAACGGTCAGACAGCCAGGAGGATCTAAGACTTCCTGTGATTCCCAGTTTGACTATTGACATTCCTGTAAAAACTGGAACACTGTTGTACCGTCTGTCCTCGGTCATTTGCCACCAGTCTACAAGTTGTCTGCTTGGCCACTTTTACACATATCTGATGTGTGGAGAACTGGTGTATAAGGCTGAGGATGACCGGATAACAATTTCAGATGTAGATTGTGCACCTGACATTTGCCATAACGGGTTTATCTACATCTATGAGAAGTACACAGAAAGACATGATGAATTTAGTGTTGGGCTTAAGGTGACCACACCAACAAATACACCAACAATGACAGAACTTGGAAAGGACCTAAAAACTTTGACCTATCCCAACTCTCAAATAGATGAAACTGTCACAAAGAACAAACTTAGTGCCTGTTTTGAAGGGGAATAAATAAACATGGAAACCACAGCAAATATTACAAGTCCTAGAGAGCTGAATGAGACGTATTGTTACACCCATGACATTAGTGCGAAGGTCGGAAGTACAATGGAGGATAAAAAGGGCATTATAGGCGATGAAAGCAATGTCAGAACTACAGAAAACCTAATGGATATTAATAGCTCTAGAGATAAAAGTCTTGTGGTCCACCCAGATCTGAATGAATGAATAAAGAAATAAAGACAAAAAACAGGAAAAAAAGCTAACAAATAAATATTATTGGGGCTCCAAGGTGGCGCAGTAAGGCCCCGGCTGTTCTGAGCCTCAGCTGGGGCCTTTCTGAGTTTGCATGTTCTCCCCGTGCATGCATGGGTTCTCTCCGGGTACTCCGGCTTCCTCCTGCAGTTCAAAAGCACGACTGTTAGGTTAATTTGCCACTCTTTATTGCCTTTGGGTGTGGATGTGTTCATGCTTTATTTTGTTTCATTAATTTCTTGGAAAAAAAAAATTCTCAAAACAACAACAACAACAAAAAAACAGTTTCAAAGTATGTGGCTTCTTTCTTGGAAATAAGAAAAACACAAATATAAAAGAACAACAACACATATTAATTAAATAGCAAAAACAACCCTGTTCGAACCGATGAAAAAAGTGATTATGTCAGGGTTTGATTTGTAGATACTAGTTTTATTATTATTCTGTTTTCTTTACTCTCATTGATTGAATCAGCCTTGTTTCTGTTTCACCTTAGTTCTGTTATTCTTAGTAATTCTAGTTTATTATTCTTTGTTTCTAGTTATTCATTGCTATGTTTAGATTTATTCTCTTAGTTTCCTTATTTCCTCTCTCTCCCCTCACACCTGTAACCAGTTAGCTAACCAGCCCAGGTCTATTGTTCCAGTTTTCATCATCACAGTATTTAAACACATCTCCTGCTCTCACTCCTTGGTGGTTCCTCCTGTTGTATCACGTTACATCCCAGGATCACTTTGTTGTCTGTCTGTCTGTCTGTCTGTCTGTCTGTCTGTCTGTCTGTCTGTCTGTATGTCTGTCTGTCTGTCTGTCTGTCTGTCTGTCTGTCTTCTTCAAATCAGACAAAATTTGTGTCAATCAAGTAGACTATGTTTGTGCAGCAAAATGTGTTGTTTGTGCTGCTTTGGCTTTGAAGATACTGAAAGTCAAAAGGTCAACCAGCCCCTGCTCACTTTTACGAAATCAAAATGACCTTTAAACTTTCATTAACATCTTAAAAGCCAAAGCAGCACAAACATTTTTTTTTTTTGCTGCTTAAATGTAGTCGAGTTGATTGACACCAATTTTGTCTGATTTCAAGAAAGTGGGGGTGGAGGGTGGTTGACCTTTCATTACCTGGAAACATTTCTTAATATCTTTAAAATGATAACGGCACAAACGAAAATTTTTGCTGCACAAACGCTTGACACCAATTTTGTCTGGTTTGAAGAAAGCTTGGGGCCAACTTCACTCAGGTCTCTGAGTTCCCTGTGATTTTTGAAAGTTTTTGTTCATAATTTTTTATTAGACTTTCATCTTGCTGCTTCTGTTTATCTGCATTTGTGTCCACTTTAAAACCAATAAACCATGATGGATCATTTTGGTTTACTGCGAAAAGACTTCTTATATTGCAAAATAAAGAGAAGCAAAAAATGTAGCTAAGTAAAGAAAACAAAACAAAAATAACACAAGAACTAAACTTTTCATGAACATTAAAAACAACTGCTAAATGAGGTTAAGCATTTCCTTTTTGGTACAGAGGCATATGTTGTATTCTGAGCCCTTATTGTTATGGTTTGTAAACATGGCCCCTGGCTTATAGCTTGAACAAGTGGCTCAATAAACAACCATGGGCTGATCCGGACAGACCTGGCAACATCCATTGCAAATGTATGGTTCCCAAAGACCAATGAGAGAACTCTTCAAAAACCACCATTTTAACAAAATCCCTAATATTAAGAGAATAATAATCGTTAGATTCTGGCTCGTTATATTCTCTTGTGCTCCCGGATTCTTTGATTCCATGCGTGGAAATAAAACCCACACAGAGTTAACATTCAGAGCTCCATGTCACACATTTTCAGAGTTTATTCTGACTGACATTTAAAAGTATAAAATCACATTGACAACACAGACATTTCAAACACACTAAAACAGACATTCATTTACCTGAGACAAATAGAAAACAAGAAAGAAAGAAAGAAAGAAAGAAAGAAAGAAAGAAAGAAAGAAAGAAAGAAAGAAAGAAAGAAAGAAAGAAAGAAAGAAAGAAAAAAGGGCAAAGACATCTTTGAAGAGTTGCAAAAGCAAATCTGATTTGTTCCTCTGCGGCCCTTACTTTTATTTAAAAGGGTGTTCCCTTTGTTTTAATTTATGCAATTAAGGCGTGTTGTTCTTCTTGTATGGTTAGACCCAGTTTCAAATTACTCAGTTTGGGCAATTTTATTACCTTCTGAGACCTGTTTAATTTCAGGGCTACCGCGCTTTTCTATCTAGACAAGGGAGAGCAAAGGTCATTTAGACAAGCTCTTCTTATGCCAGTTTGAAATGTGATGTTACTCCTAACTCCTGGTTGGAACAAAGCCTCTAGTCTTCCTCCAGAGTTCAACCAAAAGGTAACCTGTCTTAAACCTATTTTATTCTCTGCCGGGAATTCTTACAAATACAGATCAGTGCAGTAATTTTAAATTGACATGAAGCCTGGTTCGCAAAGTGGTTCAGAACTTCTGCATCATCTTGGACTCCATGTAGTTGTTACTATAAAACTACAAATTAGACTACTTCAAGTCATGTTAATTTTAACTAACTGGTATTCTACTAATTAAATTGCAATTATGTGTTGTTAATTTGTTTGTCCTTAAGTTTTAGTGTCTCTCTGAGGGAGATGACTTGAGATGTCTCCTCGCTCCCTGCTCATCTGAGACATGGCCTTTGTGCCAGTTCATTTATGACGTGGTTCCTTCCTGATAACAGACATTCTTCTCTGCAGGCCCTCTAAGATGTTATCTAAAGGACTCTTGCTTAATCCACTATTTTACATGTCGTAAGATTTAACTGTATTAAACACTAAGAATATTTATTTTCCTCAACACTAACCGCAGTGTGAAAAATAGTATTACGTAACTTGGGACAGGGTAGTTTTTTTTTTTTTTTGGAGATACCTTTCTTAGTGAGAGTGAGATTCATCTAGTAAGACTGAAAAAATGAAAGGGAAAATGAGTCCCTCTCCAAGAGCGAGTTTATCCGACTTGTATGGTTTTTTTTTTTTTTTACTAATATGTGAGAAATAAGAGCCACCCCATGCTGTCCAAAGTTGGGAACCCAATAAAGAGAGTAAAAATACGTAGACCTGTAGACGTGTAAATATTTTGAATGTTCGACAACAAAGGTGGTTATTACGAAATAGTTTAAAGAAACAGATGGTAGCGCCTTCATGAAGTCACAATCTCCAAACTTCTTCAACAATCCTTGTCTTTAGTCTTAAAATAATGAAATTAAAAATCATACAGTTTTTAGTTTCATAGTGTTTAGGAGATCACCGTTCCTCTTTAAAAAAAAATACCGACTCCTATGTTTTCGAACGTTTCCATGATTTTTTTTTTTCTTCTCACGAGATTTGGCAACTGTGTCCACTTCCTGTCACCAGCCGTTCGCAGCCATGATGGTGAGTTTCTTCTTTTCCTCGCCCTCTTTCTTGTTTTTGTGTAGTTTTTTTAAGCTTGGTGGTGGCCCGCACCGTGATATACACTTGCAGTAATTCCTTTCAGCTCGAGCTGCGGTTAAAATAACTGTGTGTTTGTTTGTGCCTCTGCAGCAGGAAGGGCTGGACGACGGACCCGACTTCCTCTCCGAGGAGGACCGGGGAGTGAGTGCCCTCCTTCTGCCTGTCTGTCTTTGTACCAATGAATCTGTTCGCCTGCCCAACTATATGTTCCAGTATGCCCTTTGATAGACTTGTTGTTCTTGTTCAACTCAGCTTAACCACTGAATTTTAATTAATAAATTTTAGCCTTGCTAGCCGTCCAGGCTAATGTTAGCTTCATGCTAACTGGTTTACCGTCTGTCAGTTGTGGTCAGACTGGTTACCACTGCCGAGAGTCAAAATAAAGACAGTGGCTGATGGGCCTCTAGCTTTACATGCTAACACAGCTAAAGAGATGGCTAACAGTTCGCTGGGGTGTTCGGTTCTTTTTTTTAACTTTGAACTGACATTATCGGTTTGTGCTGTCCTGTTCACAATCAGGCTGTCACATGACTTGACACACCTCTCCTCTTTGTGTTTCTTCTGTATTTTTTTTTTCGTTTTTACTTAAAAGAAGATCCTAGTATGTTGTCACTGGTTTACTTTTAAACATCATTATCCAGCACAGTGGAAAATGTGCACCAGACACGTTACCTACTGTGGGAACGGATTCATTTTCCAGTGAAGTATATCTATAGACGTGGGATTTGGCCCCTATCTTAGCTTTTCCTAAAGCAGAAGTTCCAACTTCTGACCCACAAAATAAAAATGTAAGAGGCTCTTGACCCTGACTCTTTAGTTGAGACTTCAAGCATTTTGAGTCATTTAAAAACTGGTATATTGTTTACACAATCAGCATCAAGTCAAAAATAACAACAAAAAAGACTTGAATAAATAAAAATAACATGTTGCTTAATATGTTATCTATGGCTGAAACGATTCCTCGAATGATTCGAGTACCTCGATTACTAAAATTCCTCGAGGAAAATTTACCTGCCTCGAAGCTTCGTTAATTTATGTTTTATTAGTTAGCGCACCCTGTTCCGGCCGGGACTTCATTTGCGTTGCGCGAAGCTCTCACTTCCGCCTCTGAGTTGTTGACAAAAGCTAAGTCTCAGCGGCATAAAGTCCAATTTTCAAGATTGGCCCGTGGGGATTTTATTGATTGATGATAATGCCCGACCTTAAAATGACTGGGGGAATGCCTGGAGTACGGCAGCATTTCTCCTCCGGGGCTGCTGGTTGAAAGCGAACGGCGGGAAGAGCGCTGAGGTGAGCGGATAGCCTGAGCAGGGCGGGCGGCTGAGTAGCTGATGCTTACCGTGTAAATGTAGCTTTACCGACGAACCGCACAATAAATTTCATATCCCGGTCTGAAGAAACGGGTGGCGGAGCGCATCGTACATGGCTGGTAGATGAGTTTCTGAGTGTGACCAATGAAGGTGTCGTAAATATCCCGTATTGCTTCCCCCCGTGTTCGTCCCCCGGTCTAACGGTTCGTCAGTCCGCTGGTCTATTTCCTCCCCTCCATCTTACGTTCGTTCATTCGCCCTCTCCTCCCACTCCAGGCGGCATTTCCCGTATTTTCAAACCCAAAGCGTGACAGGTTAGGTGGCAAGGTGAGTTTAATTAATCTATTAAACTCACTGAAGATGAATACATAAACTAAAAGCTGGATTGTAGACATTTTTTATAAGCATATTTGTGAGCCTGCCTCTTTGTTATTAAATTCAATATAATTTCAGATTTTTCTATAACTTTTCTTCTGGTTAACTTAGAAAGTGAGCTATTATTGTTACAGGTTAGTTTTCTAAACTACAAAAAAAGCAACTGTTAGGGATGCTCAAATATGAAAAATTGGACTGACATTGATATCTGATAGTAACACCGGTATTATGCCAGATTTACCAATATTTCATTTTATATTTTTTTTTATCCGATTACTCGATTAATCGTAAGAATAATCGATAGATTACTCGATTACTAAAATATTCGTTTACAACAGCCCTAATGTTATCTTTGGCAATCAACTTTATTTAAAAAGGGACCATGTACAGCTCAAACATAAATGTCACCATTCGATGCACTGTTTCAGAATCTAACAGAAGCTAATTTGACATAAGTTTTAAGAACTGGAAATGTGTAATGGTGACAAAACCTGACAATTTATTGTTTTATCCACGTTTTTCAAGGTGAAATAAGAGAAGTGTGTTTGTGAACCAGTCAAATTGAATTTTGTTCTTTTCTTTCATCCTGATTAAGTCTGTCGCAGTAAGCAATTAATCGCATAATAAAATTAAGATTGATTATTTCAATTCTTATGATTAATATTTTCTGAAGGAAAATTTTATTTAGAGACTAGTTGTAAGTAGTGTGTACTTGTGTTTTGGTGTCATGTTCTACTTTGGATAGTTTATGTGTTTTCCAGTTCCAGTGTGATGTTTTCTTTACAAAATTAAAGTTTATTGGTCTTTGACAGGGGGTATTTGCATTATTGTGCCATTGTCAATACTTTACTTCAAAATGGTCTCAAAACTAATATAAACTCAAAAATATTATCATTTATTGCAATAACTTCTGGGACAATTTATCGTCCAGCAAAATTTTTTGTCAGGATGTTAAACTTGATGAAATGGCTAATACTGTTCTTTTTAGTTTATGTTCACCAAAAAGTGTTTGCAATTTGTTTTTTCATATTTTAATCAAGAAATATCAACAGTAAAAGATGGCATGTGGGTTGTAGCCACAAACTCCCAGTTTGATGCAGGTGGATCTCAGGGCTCTGTACCTCTCAGCCTTCAGGTTGATCTCTGACAGTCGTGGTTTTGTATGCTTTGTGTCGTCCTGCAGCCGCGAGCGGTAAATGTGGATCTGGAGATGGACGCCACGCTACAGGTGGACATTTCTGACGCGCTCAGTGAGAGGGACAAGGTGAAGTTTACCGTCCACACCAAGGTGAGACGCACATCAGTTTATTCCCTCACCCTCACTCCCCTGCAGTGGCTGCTTGATTGTGTCAGGATAAGTCATGCGCTCCATGTTTCCACAGAGTACGCTCCCCAACTTCAAACAGAACGAGTTCTCTGTGGTCCGACAACATGAAGAGTTCATCTGGCTACACGACTCATTTGTTGAAAATGAAGACTATGCAGGATACATCGTAAGAACCACACACATTCAAATGGATGTGCTGACTTTGTTCAAATAGTGTTTGAACATCCAGTTTAACTGATTGTAGCAAATAGAGCTATTTATCAGTGTCTTGTGTTTGGCAGATCCCTCCAGCCCCCCCCAGACCTGATTTTGATGCATCCAGAGAGAAGCTGCAGAAACTGGGGGAAGGAGAAGGATCCATGACCAAGGAGGAGTTCACCAAGATGAAGCAAGAGCTGGAGGCGTAAGTCACACACCTTCTCTGCATATTCGCACGTACTAAAGGGGCAGTGTTATGTAAAATCAACTTTTCTGAACTTGGCATAATGTTATAATGTTATTCCCATAAAAACATACCTGGAGTGTCGCCTTTATTCTTTCGTGCATGTTTGAGAAATCATGCATGTTTTCTCATGCATGATTGCATTCAGCTAAAACCCCTCAGACATGCAGTTTCCAAGCTTCTCAGCTTCCGCCCCACAGAGCAGCCCTCCCCAGTCACACCTGTCTCTCAGCTCCTTCAGACTAGCCAGTAGAAATTAGCAAACACCTGGTGGAACTGTGTATCTGCTACGGTGATTATATGAGCTACTTCTCAGGACAACGCTGGTATAAACATTGTTAAAGGGTTAATAAAGCAGCCATGTTTGATGACTTCCTGAAGGTGGAGTTTCAGAAAGAACAGGCGCTTCTTAAAGAGACAGAGACCCAATCTCAAAGTTGTATTTGATATATACAACATTTTTATAACAATGGTGGCTTGATTGTGATTATGAAATGGCACAGTGTGCCTGGAAAATACATAATACTGCCCTTTAAAACGTGTACCTGACTGGTGTGTTTTCATCCAGAGAGTACCTGGCTATCTTTAAGAAGACCGTTGCCATGCATGAGGTCTTCCTCTGTCGTGTGGCTGCTCATCCCATCCTCAGGAAGGACCTCAATTTCCACGTCTTCTTGGAGTACAACCAGGATGTGAGTGTCAGGCACAGCTTGTACAGTGAATACTCTTAATAGGTACTAATATTTCAGAGTTGATTTATAAGCAGTAATGGGACAAGTCAGGAATAGCTGAGAAAATCCATGGCGATGCAGTGTGTATGATCACCACCATGTTGTCCCTGACAGCTGAGTGTACGAGGAAAGAACAAGAAGGAGAAACTGGAGGATTTCTTTAAGAACGTTGTGAAGTCGGCTGATGGTGTTCTAGTGGCTGGAGTCAAGGTAAAACCAGAAGTAGAGCTCACTCCTCTTAGCTGCCTCTCATGCTCTCATGTTTGGCTTTTTATGGAAGCGTGTCGTCTCCTGCTTGTCTTTCAGGACGTCGATGATTTCTTTGAGCATGAAAAGACATTTCTACTAGAATATCACAACAGAGTCAAAGACGCTTCGGCCAAATGTGACAGAATGATCCGCTCACATAAAAGTAAGCTCGAGCCATGCAAAATCATTGTCATTTAGAAGTTTTCTAGATGATTGCTTCACGTTTCCATATTACTCTTTTGACCTCACCTTGGTTCTGCTGACTCCTTGAAATGTGTTAATGTGTTTTTCCACCAGTTCTTGTTTGTTCCTAGCCTTGAAAACATTGAATTAAACTGAAACTCAGGTGGTTATTTTATGGCATCTATTTTAAAGGAATATTGACATAAATATTATTTGTGTAGTTAAATTGTCCAGGCACTAACAACCTTAACAAAATCGCAGAATAAAACTGAAGGAGGATCAAACAGTAAATGAGTGTGACCTTTATAACGACTAGGCGCTAGTACCAGCTGCAGTTAAGAAACTGTAAACTCCATGGTGGAAACATCCACCTAGAAAACCAAAAAACACCTATTAGTGTTTTATTGATGATGTTTTCCTGGCAGGGAGAGCAGGTTGAAATGCTGTCAGTGTGTTTGTGCTGTGATCGCTGTCTGATGAGTATCTCTGCCCGTTTAGATGCTGCTGATGACATGAACAGAATCGCCTCCTCTCTGTACACATTAGGAACACAGGACTCCACAGACCTCTGCAAGTATGGACAAAGCTATTTCAGGGCTCAAACAATTAAGTGGATTAATCCTGATTAATCAATTGTTGAAATAATCGTCAACAGATTTAGTAATTGATTAATCAAAAAAGGCAATTTGGTGAAAGCCCCCATAGAACATACTTAGAGCAGTAATTAAGTCAAAATTTTACAAAAAAATATATACATTTTGCATTGAAGATAAAAACACCTCTCTCTGTAAATGTGTTTTAGCCAAAACTCCTGAGGTGGCGTGGTTTTAACTCCACCTGGTTCTGATTTACTACAGGAATGCTGCGTTAACGCATTTCAGGCAATAAAATGTTTTTCTTATCTAAAGAAGGAATTTTGCATCTTTTAATGTATTTCTAGTATTGTATAAAAAAGACTTGCGTGGATAAATGTGTAGAATGTGCCAAAATTTTTATCTGATTAATCATCATAATAATTCATATATCAATTAAGATAAACGTTTTTGATGACACGCCTTCTTGCAGTTAAACATGACGCCTATTGCAGAGGCGTTTGTTCAGTTATGTTTTATTCCTATAACTTGAGCTGTTTTAATGAAATCACAGACACAACCATCCATACCCAGTTGATTTTTCAACATTTTCTGTTACTAGAGAAAAATGTGCGTCTGGATGGAAAATGGAAGATGAATTTTCTAATTCCACAATGAAATCATATCCTGACGTACCTTCTTCACATTTATATTCTGGGGGCGTCAGAATGTAACCAGCATAATGTCCCTTTGTTTTTCTTTCCTTAAGGTTTTTCCTGAAGGTATCAGAGCTATTTGAGAAAACTAGAGTAAGTGTGTCTTCATTTCCTCTCATTTCTGATCCTGGTTAAATGAGGCGTTAACATGGCCACTTGTAGGCTTGATTACAGTTGACAAGAAGTTCAGTTTGATAAAGGTTTAGTTGGAGGTGATTCGTCCTGAGGCCATGTGGTTGTTGGGTGGGAATGACGGATAGAGCTGGGTGTCATCAGCATGGCAGTGGCATGTAGCAATAGGCCTGTCATAATAAATAATAAATCACTTAATTGCATGATAAACTAAACTCATTTACTTGATTCATCGTTTTTCTCTTTTCTTTCTCTTTTTACCAAAACTGGTCTTCAGTCTGGTGCTTTGGTTTCAATTATTCCTTTTTTGAAAGACAATTTTGTCTACAGAGAATTCAGAATTCATTTTATTTGTTGTTTCTGTTGTTTAGTTTATATATTTTGGATATTTAAAATGTCTTCCAGTTCTAATGTTTAAATGTCCATCAAAATTTAAAGTTTATTGATCTTTGAGACTGTGTTCTTGCATTATTCTTCCATCGTTACTATCATATTAGTTGAAAGTTGTCTCAAAACAACAATATTATCGTTTATCGCAACAAGCTTTGGGAAAATGTGTTATTGTGACAGGCCTATGTAGCAATGAAATTTTTGTAGCTTTACTCCTGTGAAACATCTGAATCTTTTAAGCTCTACATATCTAAGATCATTACACAACACTCGCCTCGTGTGTGTTTTTGATGTGACAAGCAAATAACAAAAAAATGTACTTTTATAACTTGGATGTAGAATAATAGTAAAGGTAATCACTGAAACATTACTGGGAATGAATTTTTCAATGCTATTTAGAACTTTAAGAATAGTTAAACCCAGAATATGTAATAGTAATAAGCGCTGCTGTGAACTGGACCTTTACCTCAAAGTCTTTTTCCTGAAACTGATTGTTTCTGTTTTGGTTTTTGCCTTAAAGAAAATTGAGGCTCGAGTTGCAGCAGATGAAGACCTGAAGCTGGCTGACCTGCTCAAATATTACCTGAGGGAGTCACAGGCTGCTAAGGTCTGAACACATACTGACAGATGAATCACCAATAATGAGCCAGCTGAGTGAAAGTATTGATTTTCCATGTGCCACCCTGGACAGGACCTGCTGTACCGGAGGAGCCGGGGCCTGGTGGACTATGAGAACGCTAATAAAGCTCTGGATAAAGCGCGAGCTAAAAACAGAGATGTTTTACAGGCAGAGACAAACCAGCAGCTTTGCTGCCACAAGTTTGAGAAGATCTCTGAGTCTGCCAAGCAAGGTCAGTCACTGCTTTAGTGCGAATTATTGGAATTATTGTCAATTATCTTGTTAGAAACTCTGACAATGCGTCTCCTTCTGAACGTAGAGCTGATAGATTTCAAGACGAGAAGAGTGGCAGCTTTCAGGAAGAACCTGGTGGAGCTGGCAGAGCTGGAGCTCAAACATGCCAAGGTACCGACGTCACTCTGTGGTCAACTTCCAATAAAGAGTGTGGAGGAGAGTCCATGGGTTAGAGTTAGGGTCATTATTGGTCCAGTTTTGGGTTCCCTAAGGGAAAAACCCTGATGTTTTGTGGAGTAAAGTTTTATGGTTAGATGAGACAGATATTTTTATGTCCTTCCTTCGTCACTGCTACAACAGCCTGAATTGTATTTTTTTATGGACTACTTGTCTGCTTGTGTCTCTAGGGTAACCTGCAGCTACTGCAGAGCTGTGTGGGCGTCCTGAAAGGTAACACTTAACCGTCCTGTCCTGCCTGCAGCCAGCTGGACACGCCCACTGTTAGGACGGAGCCTGTAAGAATGGACAAAACACTGAGACATGTGGACCAGAGAGACAGCTGGGGGTCAAAAATGACACGAAGTCTGTTTTCTTCATCAGTAACCAAACACAGTCTTCACCACTCTACTCACTATTCCTAAAGCCACCCATGCTTGTCCTTCTGGTTCATCATCAGAACCTCAGCACCGGCACTGGTCCTCTTGGCCGAATGCAAGCCCTGCAACACTTTTAGCGTGCTTTCAGTCTAGTCTATCACTTTAGGTATTTACTTGATTTCTCCTGAACATCCATCATTTGAAAGTCTTTATCATCACCCAGAGAACAAATCCGGTCCATCTGGGCTCTGCAGTCTGGATGTAGTTCAGCTCTCAGCTGTAGTTGGACATGTATTAGTAGTTGTGCTGAGTTTAAGCACCGTTCGAAGAACTCTTTTAAATACTCTACATGAAATAAATTCACCATATAATCTACAGATAAATGCAATGAAATGACAAATATGATTCGCTGATGTGTTCCATAATTATCCACACTATAAAACAACCTGATGCAGTATATAAAGTTACATGAACGCCACTTGAAGGTTGATAGTGAAAGCAGCATGTTGGTCTGTACTAAATGCTTCCAGTTTGTCAAATAACCATCAACTTACTAACCCAACAGTGTCTAAAGATGGCACACGGAAGTATTTTGTTAAGTGAATCAAAACAATAATTGATAAGAAAACATATCAACTAATACAGCAAACATCATTATAGGAACACAAATATGAACTATTTTTAGCTTCTCACTTTTCTTCCACTTCTGCCAGATTTTTCTCCTTACTGACGACACATATCTCGGTTGATAAATGTGTGTGTTACGCCGGGACGGTTTATCCATTTACAAAATTATTGGGAAGCAAATCAGCAAAAAGACAAAACTACTTAAACCCTGAAACGTTTCTGTTTTGTATTATTTTACAGACAATAAGTTTGCTTGTTACCCATCATGTCCCCGTCTACATCTTCCTCCTCTGTTGTTTTGGTGACGCTTGTATGTCTGGATCTGTTTTAACGTGTTACTGCTGGTGTGTGCAGGTGGAAGCCGGCTCTTGGTTCCTGTTCTAGTTTAAGTGTCATTTAAAAGGAAAAAAAAAACTACAAAAATTTACTTGTACTTGTTTGTATTAACCAATGAATGCTAATCGTCTGTTGCTTCGGTTTGTTTTCCATTCCAGTCGATGGTGGAGCTTCAGTCTTTTTGCCTTAATGTCAGTCGTTCAGTTTAACTTTATTTAAAAAAAAAAAAAAATGAGAGAAATCTACACAAGAAATGTTTCTGTTTTTTTTTTTTTTTTCAACTTTACTGTATATGAATGTTTTTTCACTCTTATGTGACCAAAGCTTCCATTACCGATTAAAAACGAACAATTAAAAATGGAGGTGTGATGAAACAGAAAAGATTTAAATGAATGATTTTGAAATTCACATTATTTTATTTGTTTAATCTTCAGCAGGTCTGTAATCCACCCTGGTCATCCTGAGATTCAATAAAACTTTATGGACACTTTTCTTACAAGTGCTGGGTTTATATGATTTTCTAAAGACACATAATACCTGACTGTTTGGTAGTGAAATCTTCCAATCTAGTTTGTGATGTATGTAAACAAATGTGTAATTTTTTTCACCCACAAAACATGGCCAGGTAGTTTGCAAACCTAGATTGTGATATGAATGCTGTTTTTAAACATTATGGCTTCAGTTTTTTTGCTAAAGTGATAAACTGATCATAAAGAGACTAATTTAGCACAAAGAGCTTTTTTAGTTTGAAAGCATAATACAACAAAAATCTTAAATGTTCTACCACACACGATCAGCTAACTTAATTTCTTTATAGCACATTGAAGCTGCAGAAGAGATCATCTGAATTTACTTAAGGTTGCTATAGAAATGGATGTTCATTAAGTCATTGCCTTGTGTTATCCTCCCTCACGTATGTGTGCAGCCGACATTGCATAGCAACAAGAGATGGAGGAAATCACAGCTGAGCATGCTGCAGTTCAAAGAAAGTTTCTTGATCATGAATAACGGTAACGCTTTATTTGAAGGGGGTTGAATAAGACTGTCATGACACTGTCATAAACATGACATAACACATGTCATGAACATCAATAAGTCTTCATGAATATTTATGACTGTTGTCAAACCGTCATTCGGTAAATTATGACACTTTTAATACAAAGTTGACATTATTCAAAATGTCTTTGTTATGACAACTTGTCATTAACCAAGAAATCATGATCTGACATAAATTTGTTATAAAAGTATTACCGATTAAACTTTTAAAATTAGCTTCATGTAGTAATATAAAGCTTTGCCATGTTGTTTAGTCTTAATTTTCTTAATTTAGTCGATCCTAAAGTTTTACAGCAAGATGTCTACAAAACACTTATGAACTTAGCATTTGAAACATTATTTAAGGCCGTTTTAACCCTTGTGCGTGCGAGGACTGAGGCAAACGTAGAGAACTGTGGCAAATGATAAAAGTTTTACGTGTGTGGGGTCGGTTGGTATGGACCCCATTTCTAAACACAAGGGCTAAGTAGTGAAATACACCGTCTCCACCAGTGACAGGCAGCAGTGGACGAACAGGCGTGCAGTGTGTTGGTGAAGAAGAAATCTTCCATATTGTGGCGCAAACTTAACACAAGTTAGCTAAAGTTATTAAACACAATTACTGTAACGTTAGCCCTTAATAGTAAATATATTTTAAAGATAGGCAATTTGTTTTTTCCCCCTAATCTAGCAAATTAAAAGCTAATATATTAGTCAAAGTTATCCTTCATGTGCATTATTTAGCGACTTGGCTGATGTGACACAGAGTTTGTGTTCTTTGCTTTGGCAACTTTAGCCACATGAAGACCCAGGCTAGCCTAAGGACACATGGTGGGGAGGACAAAGTTGGCTAATGAAGACATGCTACGAGTGTGGAGGATGATAATAAGGACCAGCCACCAGAGAAAGAAGTTCCTATTTGACCAAAGAGAAAGAAGCAGATGAAATATTCCCAAAGAAAATTAGGTAAGTCGTTTTTGTGTTAATATTTTCACCATGTGAAGTGGGGTGGGACAGCCAGTGGGGAATGGGGAGCAGGAATCAACATTCACCAGCTGAGTTAAGTTACGTTTTAGACAACTAAAACTGATGTTAAATCTATTTATTTATTAATAAGCTTCTTGCAAACAACCCTAAGTTAGAGTATCTGGTTAGAAATAATTTAGAATGCTCATTAAGTAAAAAGATGCATTCATGTGCCTAAAACTATATGTTAAATGATGCATTCGAATAACAGTGGCAGTATGTCTGAACTTCTGCCAGACAAATATTTGATCAGAATAATTTTGTTCAGCTCCAGTTATTATTCCACTTGTATTAAGAAATAATTGTATTGTACTTTATAACAACCAGTCATGTTAATTTGTCTGCCAGTCTACCATTCTGACAGTGTGCAGCAAGGGACATTTTTGAAATGGTATTTAAATAAATGCTGGAATATGATGACATTGTTTTTTGTTTTTGTTCTTTTTTTAAGTGACCACAATGAATTGAGTCATCACCGACTATGAGAATGTCCAGAAGAGATTCACCAAGTTTGAATTCATGAAAAGGCTTTCGCCATGATTAACTATTGCAAGAACAGCTGTAATTTCTGAGCATTTCTGGACACCTTCAAAGAGCTGCTTCCAGGAAATGAAGACAAGAAGAAGATCTCCTGTTTTCAGAGCATTACAGGAAGACTATTACGAAGGAGATGGCTGACATAATCAAAGAAAAAAATGTTACTGTTGAAAGAACCTATTTTCTTAAGTTAAAGAATAAGTAATTCTGTTTTAGTTTTTCAATCAGCATTTCAGAGTAACAATATACTGACCAGACATTAAAACCTCTGTTATCTTAGAACAAGTTATCTTTTGTTTTATTCTAATGTACAAAGGGTTTGTTCTACAGTTATGATGGTAGTTATAAGTAGTCCAGTGTGTTTCACTTCATTTGAGGTAAGACTTAATATCAATAACTCTGTCATTTGACACTGTAATACTAAATTACATCTTTATAATTGTTGCTACTAGTTTCAATTTACTTGAGATAAAAGTTAATATCAATGACACTGTAATGACACTTAATGACTTTGTCATAACTGTTGTTACTTGTTTCACTTGAGGTAATAGTTAATATTAATGACACTGTAATAACACTTAATGACATTCATAACTGGTGCTACTTGTTCCACTTTAGTTGATGTAAAACAAATTGTTAATGAGTCTGTTATTAAATCATTTGACCGTGTAATAAAGCTTAGTGAAATCTTTATTGCTTGTCCTACTTGGTTTGCTTTATTTCAGGGAGTGGAAATATTAATCATTGTTTTGTTAAAGCTTTTGCTACTGTAATAATTAAATCATGACTACTATTATGACAAATTTATGTTAGATCATGATTTCTTGATTAATGTCAAGTTGTCATAACAAAGACATTTTTGTCTAGGTTAATGACAAATTGTCATAACAAAGACATTTTGAATAATGTCAACTTTGTATTAAAAGTGTCATTATTTACCGAATGACGCTTTATGACAACAGTCATAAATATTCATGTAGACTTATTGATGTTCATGACAGGTGTTATGTCATGTTTATGACAGTGTCATGACAGTCTTATTCAACCCCCTTCAAATAAAGTGTTACCTGAATAACTCCATGAGAGGATCAGTTGTGAAGAAAGCCACAGCATCTCCCGAGTGTTCTTGAAGAACACTCCTGTAGATGGCGCTGCAGAATCGCGTTGCCACCACCAGCATCAAGTAACGTAGTCAAACTAAGGTAAAAATATAAAAACAGAAAAAGTACATTCGAATAAATAGTAATGTGCATCAGAGTAGGACTATTTTATTTTTGTGTTTATATACACACTCAAAATATTTGCATCAAATATGCGGACATCGGGCGCTTTCATTGTGAAGGGCCAACACCGGAAGGGCAAAGCTTTTCTCCGGAAAAGCGGGCTGAGTGGTGGAGAGGTGTGCTGAAGTCAGTTCTTGTCAAAAATGAGCTCCATTGGAACCGGGGTGAGTGTTTACAGTCTGTGTTACTCTGTGGTTTTGTTAAGTAAATGTCTTTGTTGGCAGGTTTCTAACTATTTTTATGTTTGACTTTTAAAAAGCATTTGTCTGATAGCAACATGTAGCTTGTCGTCTGCCGTGTTAGCCTGCTGAGTCACAGGCAGGCCTATTAGCACAGTAAAGTGAAAGTAAAATCCCTCTTTGTTTCATTATATATGTATTATTTTACTGCTTGTTGAAGCGCAAACACTGAGCGTAATTATTGATCTTATTAAATAAGTTTACTTTAAATCTTCTGATCTTGAGATGTAATTTTTCTAATGCTAACAGCTAGCTGCGCTGTCAGCCAGACTGTTTCAGAAATCTACTTTAAGTTGGCGGTTGTGTCAGTTAAATATCAGTGATTAAAGAGCACACTCTAACATGTTAACTCACTGTTCAATCATTTTTGCTTCATTCGGGGTCTCACTTATTACCCCAACTCCCCTCACTGGGGTAAAACCCAGTATATGTTGTCTGTCTTTTAATGGATTTTTATTCACTCATTTGTGTTTGATTTTAGAAAAATGGTCATCAGTAAATACAACTGAATCAGTAATGTTATTTAAAGATTACCTAAAACTTTAGTTTACATTGCTAACATCTGAACATGAATTGAAAGTTTGAACACACACCACACTCTGGCATAATGGAAGATTCAGATGCACCTCAAAATACCTCTGAAATTACAGTTTACTTTAATTCAAATCAAAAATTAAAACCTATATATTGAAATATCAGAACCGACCTTCAAAGGTCTTCAGTTTGTCTAATTATCATTTTTCCTTTTTTTTCTATGTCTACTTTTGTTCATGTTATTTTTCTGTATAGTTACAGTTTTGAGAAAAAAATAATAATTACTCATCCTTCACAGAAGTTGATATTTCTTATTATTGCCCTTTAATAGACATTAATGTAAACTCTTTGTGTGTGTGTGTGTGTGTGCGGGCTGCAGTACGACCTTTCGGCCTCCACCTTCTCTCCAGATGGCCGAGTGTTTCAGGTGGAGTACGCCATGAAGGCTGTGGAGAACAGCAGGTCAGTTTACTCGTCTGTCCTAATGAAAGGCCTCCTGATTGGCTCATCCATGTGGATTCTGGTTCTACTTTGAGTTTTGGTGATGAGCTGCTGGTTTCTGTTGGTAAACTGTGAATGTGTGCTTTGTCTGCAGCACGGCCATCGGGATCCGCTGTAAAGACGGGATTGTGTTTGGGGTGGAGAAGTTGGTTCTGTCCAAACTGTATGAGGAGGGCTCCAATAAACGCATCTTCAACATTGACAAACACGTCGGCATGGTAACGTAGACAGAGCCCTGAACTGCAGATCAAATGATACACTGAAGAGGATAGATTCAAGTTAGTGGGATTCTTCTGACTGTGTGATGGGATCAAGTGTTGCTTCTATGACCGATGGAGGTGAAATCAGAGGATACAGTCAGGATCAATAAAATAACTTCTGATAATCTGTTGATTTTATAATAAATAAAATCAAAATGTAGTCCTCCTCCACACATAGTTGGATATCTGATTATGATTGGCTTGAAGCAATCCGATTGGCTGTCTTAGGTTTGCTCTACACTGCCCCCTATGGGTTTAGCATGTTTAAAACAACTGTTGGGCGGATTTGTTTGGACTCGTGAAAACTTTTTGGAAACCGATCCCGTGTGTAAGATGTATATATACTTTTTAAGGAATGTGGTGGATACGGTTTTAGTGTGGGACTGGATCAGACTGGAGCCGGTTCTGTAGGTGTTGTTGTAGCTGTGTAGCTAACGTACCAGCCTGGCTCTATAAGGTAGAGGTGTTGTTCTGCCTGCTCCTCCAGGCGGTGGCCGGTCTGTTGGCTGACGCTCGCTCCCTGGCTGAGGTAGCCAGAGAAGAAGCTTCCAACTTTAGATCCAACTACGGACACGACATTCCTCTGAAGGTAGCCTCTTTGCAGAGCGAAGCATCATGTCTCCGTGTCTCAGGCTCACTTTAAGAACATGCCGTGTCGTTGCAGCACCTGTCGGACAGAGTGGCCATGTACGTCCACGCTTACACGCTGTACAGCGCCGTGAGGCCGTTCGGCTGCAGGTGAGTCAACATGGCTGCCGGGCGCCAAGGCTCATTCAGCCAAAGATGTTTCTATCCACACTGTGAAAATACTGACTGCTGCTCTGACAGCTGACTCCTGCTGTCATGCATGTCTGCTTCACTTCTTCTCTACATCTGAGCCCAACAATTAGGCCTGTCACTGTAACAGGTTTTGCTGAGAGATTATCTCAAAAATGATTGTGATAAACTTGTGATAAAATATTGTTTGAAGACCATTTTAAACTGATGTAATGGTAATGATATAATAATGTCATGACAACACATCCTGCCAAAAATAAATACACTTTATTTTCAAAACACTTGAACCAAAAACATAAATAAAATGGACTCTCAGCACTCATGCTGTGCTAGTTACAGTGAAGAAGAGAGGAAGAGGACACTGAGAGGATGATTGACAGACCGGATTGATTGATTGATTGATTGATTGATTGGTACTGAGAGAAGGCAGAAGAGCTAGGTTCTATTTTTTGTTTTTTTTCCAGATTCTCTCTTAAATTATTCTGACAACATGGTGACAGTTTGAACAAATGTTCAGCTTTAAGACGCACAACTTTCAGTCATATTTGTAACGTTGGACTGTAATGAAGAGAGGAAACGATGAGCTCCATGGATACGGCCCAGCTTCTGGTCATTGTGTGTTTTGAGCAGGAAGGTGATTGTTTGCTGCGGTCAGCGGCTCTAACAGCTCTGTGTTGTTTCAGTTTCATCCTGGGCTCATACGACAAAGACGACGGGGCGCAGCTCTACATGGTCGACCCGTCAGGCATCTCATACGTGAGTCTGTCAGAGCTACAGCAGGGAGGGAGCGCTGCTGATGGCCCGACTAACCATGCGGGGTGTGTGTGTGTGTTTGTGTGTGTGTGTGTTCAGGGTTACTGGGGATGTGCCATTGGAAAAGCAAAACAAGCTGCCAAGACAGAGATTGAAAAGCTGCAGGTGAGACGCTTCTACAGCAGACAGAAACGGAAACTGAAGCTGTTGAACATAATTAGGAAATTTAATGCTACGTAAAAAAAGGAGTTGAATTATTTGTTTTATATATTTTCATGTATTTCCAATACTGTGTGAAATAAGCCTGATTGTTTGGCAGAATGTGCCAAATTAATGGGTAGAATAATTGTGGGCTGCATGTGATCCAGCTCTGGTTTCTACTGCATGTCTAGAAGTGAACCTGAAGGACCAACTGCTGGTCAGTTTCTAAGACGGTCCAGGACCGTCTTCTGACCCAACATCAGTGCTTTGTCACATCACACAGAAAGAAGAGCTACATGTTCACAGCGCTTTGTTTTTATCATCCACCAGATGAAAGAAATGACTTGCAGAGAACTGGTTAAAGAAGTCGCCAAAATGTGAGTAAAAGCCAGACGAGGTTGTCAGGAATCATCCTGGTTAGAGTTTTTAGCTGGAAATGGATTTTCCACATCTAGTCCAGACAAATGGTTCCCAGTTTCAACTGTTTGTTCCTTTCATTCACCAGAATCTACATCGTTCACGACGAGGTGAAGGATAAAGCGTTTGAGCTGGAGCTCAGCTGGGTTGGAGAAGGTAAGTCAGTCACATTCAGCCTGCTCTGCGTTCAGTCGGTAAACGCTTCAGAGGAACTGGTTGGAGTTGAATGGCAACCAGAAGTTTAGGCACATCTATGGTGTTGATGATGATCCGATCATTTTATTTTAGCACATTTTTTTTTAATTTTATTGAACGAAAAACATTTTTTAAAGGACATATGTATTGATCTGTAAGAAAAACGTTTACAATGCAACAGAAATATTTTTATTCTACAAAAACTTTGAGCTGATACACCCGTCTGTCTGTATAGTCAGTTTATTGTAGTGTTATTGTTTAATATGTTGTGATGAGTGTGTGAGACAGACAGGGGAGAGGTGGGGGGGGGGAATCCAAGTGTTCAGGTCAGACTGGGATACTGGGAATTGACCAGTAAAAACCTGATTGGTGCGTCTGGGGGAGAAAAATGCTTGTTGCATTAAACTCCTTCAACACATGAGCCTGAATTAATGTGCACATCACATTCAGTATACATGGTTACCATAGTAACACAGCTGATTCTTTTTGTTTTTCGTCAGTGACGAATGGACGACATGAGTTTGTTCCTAAAGACATCAAAGAGGAAGCAGAGAAATATGCAAAGGTGAGACAGAATGTTATGAATTCTATAATTCATGTGAAACGGCCGGAGCCCCTCCCTCCAGGATGGGGGTCCGGTCTGTCCTCCAGGTGGTTTGTGGGAAATGTTGCTGCAGACGCTCAACATGGACATGTTTTCTGTTTCAGGATTCTCTAGAGGAGGAGGATGACTCTGATGAAGACAACATGTAAACATCTTCCTCACATCCTGCTCTCAGACTCATCTGAGCTATTTTTTATATTGTTTGACTTTCCATGTCTGGTTTTTGCATTCTTCTTGATTTTGAGCTTAAATAAATAAAACTAAACTTGTTTCTGATGGGGTTGTAGAAAGTGAAATCAGCAACATCACACACACCTCAGCAGAGGAACTGCACCGTTTTCATTTTGTTTTAAACAGAAGGTAAATCATCATGTAAACTTTTAAAATGTTGCGTTCAGTTTGACATGAAGCGGCTGGTGAAATTTAAGCAACTTCCAAGTGACTGTCCAGGTTTCACAGAGAGGATCAGAGAGATGGAAGCCTGAGCTGAACACATTCATCAGGTTCAGATCAGGAACATCATCATCATCTCTACAGCCAAACACACATCCCACCTTCCTCTAACCTACAGCTTTTCTGTCAAACCTCAGATGTTCTAGTTTCCATGGATTCTTCTGCTTCTACAAGTTTGTCTTCACCCACATCAGGAGATGCTGCTGCTTACGTTTTTCTGGATCTAGAAGTGAAGAGGCAGCTGGAGAGACTGAACCAGAACAAGGCTGCAGGTCCAGATGGTGTCAGCCCCAGAGTCCTGAAGGGATCTGCGGGATTCTCTAACATCTCTTCGACCTTAGCATGACCCAAGAGAAGGTTCCTGAGGTACTGCAACCAGACATCTTGGCTGGTTCCAGTACCAAAAACACTCAGCCATCAGTTATTAATGACTCCAGGACCTTCATGTTGCCCTGAAGGTCCTGGACTGGGCCACCTGAATAAGTAGACAAGGTCATATCAGGACCTTCTGCAGTTTGCTTATTGCCATAGAGATGGAGTTGAAGATGCCATGATACACCTTAAACAAACCCACTGTCATCTGGACAAGGCAGGCAGCACTGTGAGGATCATGTTCATTTAACACCATTCAGTCTGATCTGCTTTGTCAGACAGGTGGAGGCCTCAACAATCACCTGGATCTATGACTACCTCACACACAGACCGGTTTGGGAGGGAATCAAAGTTAACAGGAGGAAGCCCTGACTTAGTGAGTGAGATGTGAATCAAGCAGAGTGGATCTGGAAGGCAGTGGAAACATGGTCTCCATGATGCCACTTTCACACATCACATGAAGTATCTAGAAAATGAGCCGATGCAGCAGCACAAGAGACCTGGTTAAAAACTTTATTAGAAACAGAGAGCGCTGCTTGTTGCACACACACACACTTGTAGCATGGCTTGTGTGCGTTTCTGTATTTACATTTTTGCTCTCAAATCTCCGCCAGCAAAACACATCAGAACCAAAAAGACAACCAAGGAGTAAACAATAACTACAGTACAAACAGTCTCTTAGAAAATATTAGAAATTATTCTTTTGGGGTGTGTAAAATGTAGTTCTCAAATACAGGTGTGGTTTATTCTTTTCTTTAACATTTTATGTACAAAACAAGCAAATGTTGAGGAGCTGCTAGCAGCCGTCTGTCTGAGCCTGATGCAGAACCGAACAGGAGAAGAGCGGGTCAGTGCCAAGATGGGGTCCAGAAGCAGGAAGATTCCTAACTTCTCATTTTATGCATTCTTGGTGCTTATGGTCACATTTCATTTACACAGTTTGAAATTTTGTGAACTGATGTTGGGTCAGTTATGAGATTTCATTTCAAGAAATCTAATTGTACCTCAGAAATGCATAAAATGTTTTTTAAAAGAAATGCATAAGAGTTTCAACTTAAATTTAACTTTATGTAAGAAATTTTGTCCAAAATTTATCTAAATAAAAAGAGGGGAAAAAACCCTGAATATAAGAAATTCTGTCCACAAAGCCAATAAATACAAAAGGAGCTTCAGAATATTACATTTAATTTACATAAGAACTAAAAGTTCAATTTTTTTTTTCTCACCATCTTATTAAAATAAAAACTTTGATTGGATAGAAGATAAAACTGAAACTGGAAGCCCGTCTTCTTCCTCACCTACATTTCTCAGTTAAGGTTAAAAATGGCGGCCAGCCGTCGGTTCTTTACTGACCGCTGACCCTGAAAGCAAAGAAAGCACCACCTGAAAGCATGGTAGTGACTGGAGAGATGGTTCTGGAACCAGGACAAGTATTGGCACCCTGCAGGGGAGGGAGGGGAGACAGGAAGAGTTCTGCACCAGTGCAACAAAAGGCCGGCTCCTCAAACAAAGTCAGCCGTCAGGTGAAGTGGGCGGGCCCTCCTTGTGCGGCTCCTCCTCCATAGCTGGGAAGAAGTGCGGGCTCCCATGTCACAGCGACATGCCATCCTCTCTCTGCAGTGTCCTCACAGCTGACTTAAGTGGGGAAAGTCTGGGGGGTGAAGGGTCAGGGGGTGGGAGTGGGCGTGTCATCACCTGCACTCCACCGCCACGGTGTTCTGAGCGGGCGAGGCCGAGGACGGACTCATGCCTGTGTCTGAGGACCCTGAGGAGGTGGACGCCGTTGTGTGGGACACTGAGGACCAAACACAGCACAGTCAGTCTCCATTTGCTGAACCATGAAATCAGTTACTGATTAATAACTTAATATAAAGTTGATTGATCTCATCAAGCCACTAGTGGTTAACTGATAGGAAGCTACGGCTGTCCCAGCAGTCATGCAGCTCAGTTGAATGAGGGCTGTTTAGGTGAATCTTAAGGAGCTTGTTGAATGTTTATATTTATGAACAGAAACATAAAGAACATTTTGCATCCCACATTGGACTCCATTTGGATCGTTTCACTCTCTCGTTCTGGTATGGCTCCACTGTATATTAAGATCCTTCATTTTAAGGATGACCAGCAGTGCCCTCTGCTGGATGATGGCCAAATTACAACACTAACAAATTATGGTTTAAACTACTATTATTATTACTCTAATTGGAACTAATTTAAATCTAACAAAAAAATAGTCAACAATTAACAGTTTGAATCCCTAGTGTGAACTGATAACATACTGATCAGGACAGAAACGGAGTGTAATCTCGTTCAGGAAACTGAAGTGAAATGCATTTTCTGCTCTGCTGCTCCCACCTTCTCTTTCCTTCTTTTTTAGTCTCTTCCTGCGTCTGTCGATGGAGGCCACCTCAGACTTGAGGCTCATGTAGTACTTCCTGATCTCCTGCAGCTTCTCCTGCAGAAAGGAAATCCTCTCTGTGCTCGACATGTTGTCCAGCTCGTCTGAGGAACAGGAGACAAAAATCAGCAGCTTGATACAGAAACAGTTCATATAACTCAGGCAGAGGAGATCACTGACTGTTTATCAGCTCATACAGGCCATCAACAAAACCTGATTGCTGTGTGAAAGCAGCTGATGTGTCCAACCACAGCTAACTGTAATGAAAGTGTGTGTGTGTTTACCAAGCTGCAGGGTCCACTTGTAGGAGCGCTGGGGGGAGGGGGAGCTGTGTTTGTCTTTACTGTGTGCAGACGGAGACGACAGACCAGAACAACGAGATTTCTGGGATTTGGACAAGGACGAGAGACGAGACTGGTCCTCACTGTCACTGCTGTGTCCTGGGGACAGGAGGGAAGGAGAGGAGGGGACATTAACTTCCAACATGAGAGACGGAGAGAAGCACAGATGCACCAAGAGTCAGAAGAACTGAACTGATTGATTTTTAGTTCAATCAATCTGAACAGATGCTAGCAACTGCTGTTACACACACACACACACATCCTTGTATTTCCATCCAACTGAGGACTTTATATCGATTTCCTCTCATTTTAGTAACTGCATTAATGGTTAAAGAGACATTTTCCCAAACCATTACTAGTCTAACCTTAACCAAACCTTAATTCACCCCACATCTCAGGGAAATTGTCCACAAATGACCTCTGTTTGTGGGTGATGGTAGTGAAAGTGATCCTCCACATGCATTATACAAGTACACACACACACACACACACACACACACACACACACACACACACACACACACACACACACACACAGTGTGACGTGGACTCTTTCTAAAACATTGGGCTCAACTCAGTGTTGAGCAGCAGTTTTCCTCTGTTCTTGGTGAACTAACACAGGAAGTGAAACAGCAAATGCAACTAAAGTTGAACATTTTTCAACTGTCTATTGTGTTGTTAGGCAGCATATCCATGTCTGTGTGTATGAGCTCAGATGTCACATGCACAAATTTTGCTGGGCATTTGGACAAGAGACAGTCGCCTCATCACACAAGAGCCATAGGAAATGAATGGAGAAGGATCCCAGAAACCAGAGATCATGACATCACGCTACCTGCTCCGTTCTTGTCGGCCTTGGCCGGGGTCAGAGTCCTTTTCTGGTTCCGTTTGTGTTTCTTGGCAGTTGGGCTGGAATTTACGTCATTCACCCTCTTCTGACCTGAGGGGTCAAAGGTCACAAATGAAACATAGAGCCTCCACTGAGAACTCAGCGGTGCTGCGTTGTTGCGATGTCTTACCTCTGTCCTTGGGTTCCTGCATGAACAGCAGGGAGGAGGAGGATGAAGTGCTGCCCTCGAAGCCGGGGCTGGAGTCGCCCCCCTGCTCACCCTGGACGGGCTCCCGCTCCTCCTCAGCCTCAGTTGGGTCCTTCGCAGGGTGGAGCTCCTCTGGACAGGCGGGGGGAGTGGCAGTCATCAAGAAGGGCCTGACCTGAGGCTGGGCAGGGAGGGGGGGGTGGACGGCGAGGGGCAGAGTGGGAGGAGCCTGTTTCTGCTCCCGCATCATGAGGAGGGGCTCTGAAGAGAGGGGGGGCTTGTCCTTCTCGTCGGGGTCGTCCAGGTCGACCTCATGGCACACCAGAGCTTCAGGGCCCATCTCAGGCTCCAGCTCTTCGACTGGGGGGGGCACTGTGGGGGTGCCTGGGGGCTCTGCGGCAGGGACGGCTGTCCCAGCATGCACCTCTGTGTCCTGATGAGGCGTCAGCTTCTCCTCGCCCACAGCGCTCAGCTTGTCCTCTGCGGGGGGACGAGGGGTCTTCTCTGGTGCCCGGTCCGGCTGCTGGGCAGCAGGAGGAACGGTAGGTTGGTCCTGCCTGCTGCCGGTGCAGAGCTTCTTCTCTGCTGTTCTCTGGTCGGCTGCCTTGCGCTTCAGCTGCGTGCTGGCCCTCTCTTTAGGCTCCACCTCCTCCTCCTCCTCGGTGGCGGAGTCTGTGTCGGAGTTGATAGAGGGAGGTTTGTGCAGGAGGTGCTGGGAGGGCAGGCAGTGCAGGACCACCATGGGCTCCTCCTGTCTCTTCAGGGTGGACAGCAGAGTGGCCTGCAGGGGTGAGGGGGCCGGGGTCGTGGCCGGGGCAGGGCCAGAATTGCAGTGAGGGATTGTGGGAGGAGTCTCAGAGTCCCTAAGGTTGACCCTGCGACCTTTGCCCCTGGGAGTCAGCAGGGGTATGACACGGCTCTCGTCCTCTGCTGTGGAGGGCAGGGACGGCTGAGAGGGTGACGTCCTGCTGAGGGGCGTGTCCAGAACCACTTCCTGTCCAGGTAACGTTCTTGTCCCGGCACACAGCTTAACCTCCTTCTCCAGGTGAACCGCTGACTCCTGGGGCTCCTCCACAGGCTCCGCACCCTGCTGCTTCTCCGTTTGGTTCAGAGGCTCGTCTGCTTTCTCGTGAGGCATGCTGGGACACGGGGAGGTGGGGACATCCGTCAGCACAGCACAGGCTCCTGAGGACACCATATTGCCGTCGGCAGCAGCCTCAGCCACAGACTGCTCCCTCGCCTCGTCTTCTTCCTCCTCTTCCTCTTCCTCAGGCAGGGCTTGTTCCTCATCTGGCTCACAGGCTGGAGGTTCTGATCTCCCTCGCCACAGCAACGGTTTGTCAGTTTTCTCGAGGGCGTCGTCTGCATCGCTGTCATCAGAGGAGTTCCCAGAATCCTCTGTAGGGTCAGACAGCAGTGGTTTTAGCAGGGTGGGCCGACTGTGCAGCAGGAAGCAGAGAGCGGCGGTCTTCTTACCGTTAGACGGTGGGTCGGACTCGTACAGGCCAGAGGTCCTCCTGGTTCTCCTGCGAGGCGTGTCTGCACAAACAACAACATTCAGCACACAACCTAGCAAAGCTTCAGAGTTCAGGATGATCGCGGCCTCCTACCGTTCCCATTGGCCAGGTCGGGCCGAGAGCTCTTCCCATTGGCCTGGCCCTCGCTGCTGAGGGTTTTGGACACGCTGCGTCCCGCCGGGCCGCTGGGCGTGGGCCTGGTCTGAGGGCGGCCACGCTTCAAGCCTGTTGGCTTCAGAGGCGTTATGGAAGCTGGCTTCTCATCATCCTTTTCTCCCTTCTCTGAGTCTTCCTTGTCTTTGTTCTGTCAGAAGAAAATTTGAGAAAGAGAGTTCTTACGGGCACGGAGTTTACACTCCGAGAGTAAAAATGAGGGGAACTACACCAAGTACGGAGCACACACACTCACTCCTAAGGGCAACTTGGGTCGACCTGATGTGTGAGCTCAAAGTCTCACCATGGAGAGACCTCAAGCTGGGATTTGAACCCAAAATCTTTTGCTTAAATGAGAAGTACTATATATTTTACAGGCATATACGCCATTTCACAGCACAATTAAGTCACTATATTAATTTCAATTCTGTATATATCAAATATGACTAGAAAAATTAGATTTTTTAATTTAACCCTTTAAAATTGGGTCTCTGTCTCTTTAAAACCTTCTGCTCTTTCTGGAACTCCACCTTCAAAAAGTCATCACAACATTACAATGTTTTTGCCAGCATTGTGCTGAAAAGTAGCTTGTATGAAGAGCTCAGCAGATGCTCAGTTCCACCAGGTGTTTGCTAATTGCTGCTAGCTAGTCTGAAGGAGCTGAGAGAGGGAGGGGCTGCTCTGTAATGCAGAAGTCCAGAAACGTGGAAACTGCAGCTCTGAGGACTAGCTGCGTCTTGAAGGTGGAGACAGGTCCACTCAGGTGTTTACACGGCTGAATGGTTGCCATGGAGTTTAAAGGATTTCTCAAACATGAATGACAAAATCAAGGTGACACTCCAGGTATGTTTTTGATGAGAGAAAAACATGACAAGATGTAAAACTCAAAAAAGTTGACTTTACATAATTGCCCCTTTAAGAACAAAGCTAATATTGTTTTTTATTGTTAAGAAGTTATGAGTCTGACCTACTAATAATGTTCTGATGAACCACAAGGTGGCAGTAAAGCACACAGTGAGCATAGAGGAGCATCTCTAGTCCTACCTTGACTTTTTTTCTCTGTCTCTTCTTGGTTCCTTTCTCTGCAGGCCAGATGATGCGGTCAGCCTTCACCCATTCATCATACCTGTGGATCACACACACACTCATTCAATGTTCTTAATCAGTTTTGTGTCTGCCGTTACCAATCACTACACACTGCCCACCTGGCACTAATATTACACACTTCTAAAAGCAGAACCAGCCCTGTTCTCACATAGGCTGATATAACAGAAAGCTGGTGGCACTGACCTAACGTTCCAGCCGTAGTAGTGAACCAGGTAGAACTGCTCTCCATTGTCTATGTCCGTCTTCTTGATGTGGGCCTCATAGATCTTCTGGGTTTTTCCTCTGCCGTACTTCACCCTGACCTTGGTTCCTGCCAAAGAGTCTCCATCCTCTTCATCTTCACTTCTAAATGAAAAGACAAACAAATAGTACAAGGCATATCAGTTCTATCACATTTAGCATTCTTATTTTAATAGTATTCATAAGCAGTACGTTTAATTTCTCTAAGCTAACTCATACTTTGAATAATCCACCATATTCTAGAATAAAAATCTGGATTTTGTTTCTGATCAATCTGCTCATGATGAGCACACCTACTGGCAAACTCATTTGCATTCAATGGTGTTTGTTTTGGAAATGGAGATTACAAGGATGCTCTTGTAATCTCCACAAGGAAACAAAATGGTTTCCTTATTTTCAATTTAATTCAATTCAAAAATACTTTATTGACCCCAAAGGGACATTAAATATTGTAAGTCACTAATTCAAAGTCTTCAATGAGTTGTTGTAGATATTGATGGAAGGAAAGGTCTCTTGTTGCTTTATTTCTGTATTGACCTAAAACAATTATTTTGGGTCTGGACGACATGGCTGGAAAAACTTAAGCATTTTATATTAGTCAATTATTGGTTTGTTTTTTGTTTAAATACTGCCAAACTGGTGATGAGACCTTCCCCACTTAATCCACAGTTTTCACTTCATATTGTTTTTTATTGTTAAGCAGTGGTGAAACCTGAAACTGCTGTAAGTCACTCAACAGGTTGTTGCTAGGTAACCAAAGAGCGAGTTAGTTGATGCCATCAACCTTACTCTATATATCATGGTATTTTACTTGATTGAGTTTATTATATTATTATTATTTCTGGGCTGTTTGTCCAGTAAAGTGTCTTCAGATGACATTGTTGTGACTTGTAGGGTTAAACTGAATGTTGTCATGAATAAAATTAAATAATTAAAAAAAAGAAAAGAAATCTTACCCATGTCGTCTTCTCTCCTCCTCCCCTTCTTCTTCCTCGTCATCGTCATCCTCTTCCTCCTCATCGGAGCCTTTCTCAGAGTCGTCCAGTCGTCTGTTGCTGCGCCTCCTCACCTCTCTCTGCTGCTCCTCACTGTTCTCTGGCCCTCCCCGTCCAGGGTTCTCTGGCTTTGGGGGCAGTTTGCCCCGACTGCCCACACCTCTTCTCCTCCCCTACAGTCAGACCAATCAGATGTCTGCTTTCAGATTCAGGTTATTCGTTTTTCAAACAAACCTGATGTAAAAAGAGGGGAAGTTCTTACCCTGGGTGACGAATGTCTCTCCTTCACCTCCTTTTCGCTCTCGCTCTCTGAATCGGCCTCCTCCCTCTTGTCATCAGCAGACTCTGACTTGATGGGCATTGTGAAGGCCTCCTTAAGCTCAACTTTAGCTTTCTTGTGATTGGGCGGGGGGTTGTTGTGGTGGATGGTTCTGAAGGTGATGCCGGCAGAACAGCAGTACTCCTCAAACCCAGACAGATACCTGACAGCACACATCACAGATAAATGCTCATCCAGGCTGCAGCCAGCCACTTCTTCACAGTAAGTACAACACATCCAAACTTATGAAGCCTGGAAACATTTAGCTTCGGTCAAACTGATGAAGGACAGATAGAAGAACCGTCATAAGCCATTACATCCTTAAAGACAATGTCCAAAGTTAAAGAGCTCTTTGATATTTCCCATTAGAGATTAAGAATACTAAAAACAGTGTATTTATTATAATTATTATTATTTTTAGAATCACTGCATTACTTAACTAAAAACTTTTACTGGAAGCATTTTCTAAATCATCAAAAACAGCTCAACTGTCAATTGATTCATAAAATACAAAAAATAATTATTTGCCATTAATGGAAAGATGATTATTTTCTGAGCAGTATCAGCAGGGAGGATCTGAACTTTACCACAAGTTATTTGATCAGTGCATCTCTGTCAGAAGTACACAAGTTTACCATTTTACTGACACCAACAGCCGAAATTAGTGATCACAATTAGGCCAGTCATAATAACCAATTTTACTGGATGATCACAGACAGAAACGGTAATTTTGTTTCGAGTCAATTTTCAATTTATATATTGATAATGGCGTAGTAATTCCTTCTGAAAGACTAATAAACTTTAATTTAGTACAGAAGGCTCCACAAAGGAACTGGAAGACATTTAAAATATCCAAAACAAAAACAAGCTAAATTAATAGATAAAACAGAAATAAAATAAAATATAAAAAACACTGAAAGCAGAAATAAAATGTATTATGAAGTCTGTGAACAAAAAGAGTGGAATTTACTGAGCTCATTTTAATTCATCATGTAATTAATTAATGGATTACTTAACTGCAACAGGCTTACTCACAATACTCCACCAGTAAAACTTGAAAAGAATAACTTCATGTTTGTTGACACTGTGGTCAGACCCAGAAGACCTCATGTCAGACCAGCCCTATGAATCTTAGCTGTATGGAGGTAGCTTACACATTCAACTTGCACAAAGTTTGTGCACATGAGCAGGGCTGTGGCAAACGACTATTTTAGTAATCGAATACAATTCTTTTGCTACATTAAATTCTTCCATAACAGCAGCATATCCCTGCATTCCTAACAATTACTTGCAGTAGCTTAGAAAATTAACATGCAACAGTAAAAGCTCATTTTCTAAATCACCCTAGACAAAAATTGCACAAAAATCTGAAATTATATAAATGTTAATAATAAAAAATTAAAAATAAAGCAGCACATATTCATCTTCAGTAAAGGTAATAGATGAGTTGTCACTTTGCACAGCTTTTTATAGCTTGTGTGTGCATGTGAGCGATGGGATCTTTGTCATAATCGGAAACGAATTTGTTGCTGCGCTAGGCTGGTGGAAAATTCATTTTCTGCACTTGCACCAAGCCTCAGCTGCAGCCTGATCATGGCACTTCTTACTTTTTGTAGGCTGTCTTGACATTGTAGGATGCAGCTGAGTTGAGAACAGGGATCCCCAGATCCATGTAGACCTGCTTCCACACTGTGCCAGACTCGATCTGAAACAGGCAGAAAAGCGGAGCGTCAGCCAGCTGCTGTGGGACTCCTGTATCTGGACAATACTGATGGGTTCTGTCAGACAGCCAAGAGGATCATCAGGACTTCAGTCCAACATGCGAAACTTCTCTCAGGATCATCACTCACACGGCCCGGCACTATAATCAGTCTGCAGCTCTACAGTGACCTCCTCACCTTGCGACAGCCTCCCAAGTGGTAGACCAGCCTGAAGAGCTTGAAGAGGTTCAGGTCTTTGTAGCCCAACACCGGGGGCTTGTTGATGGGAGTGCCTGACAGAGAACATGGATCAGACGTTACTCCTTTCATTCACCAGGAAACATTCTAGTTAAAACCCAAGACAGGCTGGAAGTGTCAATGAAATGCAAATCACATCTGTGATTTAAGAGTCGAAATGTTTGTTTCAATCAAACCATGTTTATCACAAGGATAAGTTGGTCATTTCCACAGAAAAATAAAAGAGTTCATTCCTACTGACCTTCAGTTAAAATGCCAGAGAAGCCACTAATGCATGACACTATTACCGTTTTCTTCACTTACTTATGTCTTTTATTAAATGAAACCACAGATGTTCAAGTCTTACCTCTGTCCTCCATGAATTTGTAGAGCTGCTGGAGGAAGTTCTCCTTCTCCTCAGGGTCTGCCTCCTCCTCCGGCTAAACACACAGAGCATGAGAGAGAGAGAGAGAGAGGCAGCTCATTAGACAGACTTTCACTTGTTTGTTAACCACTAGCTGGAATATAACTATAATCAATAACTACATAGACCTGTAATGGCTTGTATGGGTGCCTCGATTTCCTTAGTCTTTAGAGAAACTAACCTTATCTACTCACACAAAGGTCTGAAAATCAGCCCCGAGTCTGAGAGACTGACTGAGGCTGACCACCAGGTAACATCTGTCAACAGTCACCCACTGTTGCCAACTTAGCAAGTTTGTTTCCATTTTTAGCAACTTTTGAGACAAAAAATAAAAAACAAAATTGGTTTCTGCCAAAATGGGAAGTGCCAGATTAGGCTTTATAAATACAAAAAAGATTCAGCCAAAAAATGTATGGAAGATGTAATTTATTTATAAAAAGGTTAATTAATATGAAATTCACACCAGATGTCAGCAAAAAGGAGTCGTCACAAACAAAAAGTATCAAGTAGAATAAGACAGTTTGGGTGAGGATCTATAGTATTGATAATCATTTATAGTGAAAAATTATTTATCACAATGAGAATTTGGTTTTATTATGACAACAATAAATTCTCAGTAATTATGTCTGAAAAGCCCCCAAAACTAAAAATATTGTCAGGGTTATTACTTTTGATATTTTCTCCACTTTTTTATGCAACTGGTTTCCAAAAGCAGTCTATTTCTACTGATAGAATTACAAGTCCACATTGCAAACCTCTAGATGTATTGAAAACATGAAAAAAAGGAAGCTGCAAACAATCCATAGAGAGGCAAGACAGTAACAGAATCAATTCTAGAGCAAATCACTACCAGCTGGTTTAGTCTTTAATGAAGGCCTAGAAAAAACTCATTTCTACGGTGAAGCATCTTATAATGGACTTAAAGTGAAAAGCTCTCCAGATCCTCACAACCTCATTCTAAAACACACTGAAGACATTCATTATGTTCTGTCTTCTCTATAGGATTACAGCAGAACCATGCTCCGTTGCTTATTTGTCTCCAAAGAATCATGTAACATTCTTTTAAAAAGACACTTGCCTCTTCCTTGATGTGTTTCTTTCTCTTTTCATCCTCAGTCTCTTCTTCCTCCTCCTCTGCCTCACTTTCCTTGTCATCTTTGTCATCTTCACTGGAGGAAGACTCTAGAATCTGACTCATGTCCATCTTCCATGCTTCTGGAACCTCTCTGCTCCTCAGAAACATCTGGGCTCCTTCAATGCCTGCAGGGCATGGAGACAAAGCCAAGCATGAGACAGATGTGGAAAAAGTGAGAACAGCAGGAAGGAAGGGCGCCTCACCTCTCCTGTTGGAAAAATCCGGCTTGCTAACGCTGATGGCGTTGACCAGGTGAGCGTGTCTCCTCCCCACAGTGTAGCTGCAGCATTAAGACAAAAGAGAGAAATGTTCTATCCAAGTCATGCTGATCTATCACATTAAAGTACATTAACTTTTTTGTGGCTTTAATGACACATTTGAAGAATAAATAAATAAATCAGTATGACTGCTTAAGTGATGAGGAGCAGATTTCTGTATACAAAGATAATAAAAAGTAAACTCACAATTTGCCATCACAGAAGGACCTGACCAGACACTGATCCTTCTTCACTAGCAGCTCATCGCTGCAGCTGGGAGACACCACCTGCAGAAGCAACACAGCTTAACCTCTGCTAGTCAGCAGCAGATTTTACACCTGGAGCAGGAATTAGAGATCCACCTATCTGATATTAATATCTGTATCGGCTCCTATGTTGGAAAAAAAAAAAAAGCATGAGTCAGGTATTGTGACAATGTGCTCAATCCATAAGGGCAGATCTACTCCATCTAATTCTATGCTTTGTGCTCTGACTGACATCATGCATTATTTATTTTATATTTAGCAATAATTCCTAAATGCACTTTCTGAACCATTTGAAGGAAGGTTTATTGGAGTTTATTTTTACATGTTTAACCAACGTAGTCAACTTGTAGTTTTAGTCAGTTTCAGTATTATTTATGTTAGTTGTTTTTATGTTTGACTAAGCTTGTATTAGTGTATTTTAGTGTGCTGTACTGGTGCAGAGTTAGCAAATAAACCTGACATTTGTGTCTATGTTTAAAAAAGAAAAGTCAGTTCTGCGTTATTTTTCTGTATCGGTTCGTATTGGCTGGTACTAAACCTCACATAGCAGTATCAGAAGAGAAAAAAGTGGATTGTGCATCCCTAGCAAGAACCAGAAATATAACAAAAACTAAACTAGTTATGTGAAGCAGGTCTTCACCTAACTGATAGACTGCAGTGGTTTTATCCAGTCATGTTGCAGCCCTATTTTATTTTGTCCTCTTGTGTTGGAACACAGCAGTGAGAAGACGTTTACCCAGATTTGTTGCTTTATTAAAACAAAAATGTAGCACTATGAAGCATTTTCTCAAAGTGGCCATTTTTAATATCATCATCACTGTAACTGGCAGCGGATTGGTCAGACAGCCAAGAGAAATTGTGACATCACATGACATCATCAGCACATAAAGCGAAACCATTTCTCAAGCATCATCACTCCTTTCCCAGATCCAGTCACAGTAGCAGCTGTAGTAGTTTTCTAACATGAAAAGTAACGAGTGCTTTTACAAATCTGAGAGAACCCTCAATATTAAACAGCTGCCTGTCTTTCTTTGTGGATTGCCAAACAGCTCGGAGCTCATTCTCCTGATCCTCTGCAGTAAGACACAGCAACATATTCTAGAAGATGTTTTGAGGACCAATCACCTTCTAAAGAAGTCTGTATTCCAAATATTAAACATCCTGTTACACAGATGACATCAGAAATCGGAATCTGTTTTCATGTATTTACCAGAGCCATGAACCAATCAGTGGACTCCTCTGTGTTCTCTATGCTGCAGATCTGACCCAGCAGCCCATCGGTCAGCCTCTTCTTGTCGTCCTCCTCTTCTTCGCTCGATGAAGTCTCGTTCTCCTCATCAGCTCTGAAATACATAAGAGCAAGTTGAACCTAAGGGTTAGCAGACAGGAAGTGAACCAAAGACTAAATGTGCAAATGTTGCATATGAAAACAGCTTTTAAAAATAATAATTCAAGAAGGAAAAGCTTTTGAAGAGGTAGAAAATTATTCTTTATTTTCAGAACCGCAGCAACTTTTTTTTTTAAATCAATAAAAATAATAAAACACTTCAGTAAAAAGGCAATCACAAAGAGATAATACTGGAGCTTTTCTGTTTTAAAATTTATTGAGAAACGCCTGTATTGACAAACAGCTACAAATATAGTTTTCTTAGTCTTTATGGTAACCATCAAAAGAGAAATTCAACTCAAACACAGAAATTATACAATCAGAAAACTTACTTTAGCTACATTTTATTTCATTTCTGATATTTAATTTCTCTTTGGGATCAATAAAGTATTTTTGAATTTCAAGTCCTGAAAGGAACTCCTATTGCATCAGTGCTGAACTACATGACCATCTCAGAAACAAATAAGAACATCGCAGGAAAAGATCTTTTTTTATTCTGCTGCTCGTTTCAAAAAGTGAAACTTGGATTATAAAAGATTCACAGCTTTAAAATACTTCAAGTTTTAATCTTGTCATTTTAAAGATTATGGCTTACAAATTATGAACACACAACATTTTTAACATGACATTAGAAAAAAGATTGAATTTGGCGTTGGCCATCTGTCAGCTGTAATATTGAACCTTTTCACATCTAAAACCTGCAGCTAACCAGCCGGTCTTTGGACACACCTGGTATCCTGCATTTGTTCTAACTGACTGAAAATGATAGACTGCAGTGGTTTTATCCAGTCAAGTTGCAGCCCCATTTTATTTTGTCCTCTTGTGTTGGAACACAGCAGTGAGAAGACGTTTACCCAGATTTGGTGTTTTATTAAAACAAAAATGAAGCGCTCAGCCGTATAAAGCAGATTCTCAAAGTGGCCATTTTTAATATTATCATCACTGTAACTGGCAGCGGATTGGTCAGACAGCCAAGAGAAATTGTGACATCACATGACATCATCAGCACATAAAGCGAAACCATTTCTCAAGTATCATCACTCCTTCTCCAGATCCAGTCACAGTAGCAACTGTAGTAGTTTTCTAACATGAAAAGTAACGAGTGCTTTTACAAATCTGAGAGAACCCTCAATATTAAACAGCTGCCTGTCTTTCTTTGTGCTTTTGTAGAGTTAATCACCACAAATGTATGTTGACAAACAGTCCAGAACTCATTCTGCTGTCCCTTTTCAAGAGAAACTTGGAAAGATGAACAGCAGCTACAAACATGTCTCTGATCTCGCTGTGGCTGTTGTCACCTCGCCCTGCTTTTGTCTGGCTGCTCAAAGCAAACCAAGAGCAAAAACTCACACAGCCTGGGACGAGCGTCTTCCGCCTCTGTTCGACTTTTTCCCGATGACCGGGGTGCCGAAATGCTCTGGGTTAGTCAGCGGCAGCTGGTCCAACGTCTGTGTGGGAGAAATGTAGAACATTTCAATCGTTCTGAACTTTTTCTTTTAAGGAAGTGACAGTTATGCGTCAGGAAACTCACCTCACTCTCTGCAAAATGCCTCTCTCCCTTCAGACACAGGGATGATCGACGCAGAGTTTTCTCATCGCCGTCATCAAAGACTGAAAGAGACAGAGCGGTCAACACATCATCAAAAGCCATCTAGTACTGAAGGATGAGATCTAGAGTAATGGCCAGGAACAGGGATCTGCTCCATGGGAACTTCAGATTCCTACAGTGAGGAGGAATCTGGCTTTTCTCACAGTGGATCATTTATCACTAAGGAACAATAAAGACACAAAAACTATTTTGATATTCTAGGGAGAAGTAGTTTTTCCACTGCTTTGCCTCTTCTCCATCTCTGATCAGACAGTCTGTAAACCTGTGCATCATTACCCTCAGCGCCTGCAGTGAAGACTGTTTACTTCTGAGAGGAGGGCGGTTCTTCTGGGTGAGCTATAAATACTGTGACTAATGACATGTGCTGGTTCTGAAGTCCAGGCAGACAGGTACATCAAACTCTTAAAAGAGCTGTGCAGATGAAAAGATATCTGCAAACCTCAGAAACAAAAAGCAGCGCTGGAGAGGAGACCGAGACTCAATCGGACAGAAAGCTACTGAGGGTGGGTCTTTTTTCACACACAGCTCTTCCATGGTGGCTTACTCTGTGCTTAATGAGCAGTACATTTGTGGATTCTATGGTGTCTTTGTCCAGTTCAGGTTAGACTTGAACCATTTTAGAATCTAGCAAAGAGCAGATGATTTTTAGCTAGTGCTAAGGCCCTAAGATCACTTTAGAGGAACGTAGTTGTTCTTTTACTGCAACACAAACTTGATTTACAGGTGATTATGTTTTGTTGAATAGGCTAGGGTGGGTCTATGGGCTGCACTAAATAAGATCATCACATTTTTTGCACAAAATCATCTTAGTCCTGACTATTTTGAGCTCCTTTCACAAACCTTAAATCCAAGTAAGCTGCTGCTGGCCACGCCCCCCATTCAACGTTGATGCTCACACATAAATGGCTGCAAACAGATGCGCAATTATATGGTCGTATATCTTTAAAAGCATAAGTGGAGCCTCCTGCACAACTGTCAAGAATTCAGCAAGTGGTTTCTGGGTTTTACATCAACCACAAAAAACAGTGCATACAGCTGTAAAACCAGCCAACCAAACATGCTCGTGGTCTGCTAAGGTTGCTGGGGAACGGGCTGTGTTTTGCTGGGTTTGTTGGGTAACGGGCTGGTCTTTGCTGGGGTTGCTACGTGAGGGGCAGTGCCTGCTGATTTGTGACATTATTTCAAAGGTTTTTGAAATGGCTCATCTTCCAGACACCAAAAACCGTCTGAGTGTTTTTAGAAGCAGTAGAAACAAAAAATATACAAACAAAAAATAAATAAATAAATGCAAGAAATCAGAATTTATCACAATAGATCCCTTTAAGGTCTAACATTTTCACTTTATTGCTGCTCCAGTAGTTTCTCCCTAGAGCTGCAGCTTTAAACATCTGATTGGTGATTCTAATCAAAGATGTTATTGTGCATTGTGGTTTGTCACTGTATCTGGCAGCGGATTGGTCAGACAGCCAAGAGAAAATGTGACATCATATAACGACGTCATCAGCTCAAAAAGCGAAACCATTTCTCAGCATCATCACTCCTCACACACAGCCAGGTCCAAATGTTCTGCAGCTGTTCTGTTAGTGAGAAAATAATGTCCTGTTGCTAGGGAACCACCGATAAACTGCCTCACATTTCCTCAACTTTGGGGGATTGGCTGATACTTTCAGCTTGCAGGTGCACGGTTAACAGTCACCCCTCTATTGCTAACTTAGCAACTTTGTTGCCATATTTAACACCACACACACACACACACACACACACACACACACACACACACACACACAAATAAATAGAAAACAACACACAGTACTGGCCAAACTCAGAACCAGCCGGTCCCACTCAGAGATTTGTGATCAGCCAGAAAACTGCAATCGGTGCACTGCTACCTCTCACCACTAATGCAGTGGGACAGACTACTACCAGCTGATGCTGCTGCTCTTCCAGGGGCTAGCTATGGGAAATCTTAAAAACAGCCTCTATCTAAGGGCTTACTATGTTTTTATGTGCATTAACAGTAATTTGTTGGAATAAACTGTTAAATTTAAGCAGCTCATCTGTCCACCCCTCAGACCAGCATGCTGACAGCAGTCCTCTGTAGATAACTTGTCAACACTCACCAACAGTGTAGAGGCTGGCATCTGTCAGCTTACTGATGACGGCCTCACTGCTCAGACCCTCACTGGTCTTCACCTCCACAGTGGAGCCCACCTGAAGGACACACACCAGATCACTTTATTTAACCTGAACACCAGACTCATCCACAAGGTTAAAATTATTTTTTTATTGGGATTTTATATGAAAGACCAACAGAGTTGTGTATAATGATGAAGAGGAAAAATGATTTCCAATGATACTGTCAGTTTAGCTTCTTATTTACCATCAAGAAATCAAATTTATTATGATGATGAATCAAAATTATTATAATTAAAAAAAATTAAAATAACAATACAATAAACACTCACCCCTACTGTCACATGACACCAGAAAACATTGAAGTTTTTGTCAATTTCCTACCTTTCATGGTAGAAAAGTATTCCTACCATGTGAGCATTAAAAAGGCTCACATGGTAGGAATACTTCTGTGAGGCTGAGAGAAATCAACTCGGCCATTTTTATCTTTGCATGATCAGAAAATAATGTTCATGTGATGTATGCAGCTTTGATTCTTTAAATAGCTTCTGTGTGAAAGTCTGATGCAGACAGAAAATAAAACCTGTCTGTTGCATTAAAGCAGCTTACCCTCAGAGGACCTTTGACCTGGTCGTCCTGCACTACCTGGGACGTGCTTTCACCTTTCAGAGTCACCTGGGGACAGAGACGGACGGAGGACAGGAGGTCAACATCTTCCTCTCTCCTTCACTTGGACAGGAAATAGGAAGTGATCAAAGTTCACCGGAGAACATTTTTGAGAACTGAGAAGAACTCATGCATTTCTTTTATCATTTCATTTTAGTGAAGAAACGTGAGATTATTTAACTTTTCGCTGCAGAATATCTTTTATGACAAAGAAATCAAGAGAAGCGAGTCTCTGCCTGCTTTCAGTTTAAATGTCGTCCCTGAGTCCAGGATGTCTGATCATTGCTGCATTTTCCACAAAAGATTTTCATACTGATTTAGAGCCAGAATAGTTCAGAATTTTGGACAAAATTGGAATAGTCTGAATACAGAAAGTTTGTGTGACATCCACTTTCAGGAGAGACGTTCAAATTATATTTACTGCATGTTCTAATCCCAAACACCGGCCACAGCCCCTAAAGTATGAAGTTATGAAACAGGAAACAGTTCACACTCATTAGAGGAATACTAAAAATACTAGAAATGGTCTATTTGTTGCCCTGCAGTGTTCATTTGTCTGAACTGTTTTTCAAAGTGTAAACGAACATGACTTAAACATTAACCAAAGGGTTTTTCCATTATTCCTTCCTGTCTAAACACTGACCAACTGCACTGCAAACAGTTAGAAATACAAGTAAGTACTTCAACATGATTATCATATTTGCCATGTGGCTCATTACCATGTCAATAATATTCATTTCAAAGCATTCGAAAACAAATCCTCGTCCCTGTGTCTTTCAGGTGAATCAATCTATGGTGGATTTCTAATTTGGGAGAATTCAACCAGCTGAACCAGCCAAGAACTGGTTTTAACAACACCAGCAGCTGTGACTGGACCGTAACTACAGAGCTATGAGAAGGTAAACATTTGAGACAAACCAATCTATCACAGTCTGCTGGTTTAGATCTAGTTTGCTACATCACAGCCTGATCATTTCATGTTTTGAATTGCTGACAGATTAAAAACACTCATTCTTTTATTACAACACAAACTGAATTTATGGTCTAACATTTTCACTTTGTTGCTGCTCCAGTAGTTTCTCCCTAGAGCTGCAGCTTTAGACATCTGATTGGTGATTCTAATCAAAGAAGATATTGTATGTTGTTTTTCATCACTGTATCTGGCAGCGGATTGGTCAGACAGCCAAGAGAAAATGTGACATCACATGATGTCATCAGCTCAAAAAGCGAAACCATTTCTCAGCATCATCACTCCTCACACACAGCCAGGTCCAAATGTTCTGCAGCTGTTCCGTTAGTGAGAAAATAAGGACGTGTACAAAATTTGAACTCAATAATTAAGAGGAATCAACACTATGATATTTCTATTTAACTATTCTACATTTTCAGGCCAAATTTTCTAAATTTTTTCCTTCATGATTTGATAAGCAGTTGAGTAGAAAACATTTGCCAGGTTGGGTTTTATTAACCAAAGCTGACTTCCAATTAGGCTGAATAAAAATAAAGATATTATTTTACCAATGCTTGGTGAAGAACCTTGGGTCTGATCTGTTAGATCTGATCTGATCTTGGGTTTCATCTGTTAGAAATTCAGAGACCCAAATGATCAACTAGTGGCGACAAAAAAAAAACAAAATCAAGGTTTGTGGCGCCGAACCAAAGACGAAGCTCGATGACTTTGTATTTCAATACATTTTGATGTTTATATTTTTACTAAAGGATATAAGATATAAAGTTGGGAAACTGTTTTCTATTCTAGATTGTAATGTTTCCATACATATGCAGACTTGGAAAATTATGAAATCACTTTCCAGAGTAAGAACTTTGTTAAAAAGTTTTGCACATAAACTACCAAAAATGTACTGATTATTCACAAGTACAACTAAATATTAAAAAATTGTATTTGATTTTGAAAGCAGAATTATTTCAACAACTGTGCAGCACATTTCTTTAAATCCAAGTAAGTTTTTGTTAATACCTGCACAGTATTTTCTTAAGTTTTCAATCTGCCCTTACTGGATAGCATGTTAGTTTTAGCTCTATTTTAATCTTTCTATGTAAATCTACATGCTTAAACTTGCCTGCTGTCACTTTGCTAGACCTGAATTTTCCCACTGAGGGACAATAGAGGTTATTTCTATTCTATCCAGTGAAAGAATAATTAGAAAATAAAAATCAAATGGAAAGAAACTGATTTAAGAAATCCTTGAATGATAAAGGAAGAGGTTTACTTTTCTACATATTTCATAAATATGGAAGCGTTTCACTGCAAAGCATCTTGAGGGAAAAGAAACAGAAAGGAATAAAGTTGTGAGTCCAGACATGAGGGAGGTTTGGTGTGAAGTTCAGAGTCCTGTGATGGTTCACACAACACTCAGAGCAGAGCATGGCGCTCTAGAAGCTCTGCTGGCTCCTGAGGAGGTGGATGCCAGGTGGTGGTGTGGTGAGGTGTGCTCCTGCAGCTCCAGCTCTTACCTTGACCTTGACCATGCGTTTAACAGTCTTGATTTTGGCTTCGCAGAAGGCTCCTCTGTACTTGGCACTGACATCTGTCCCCACTGTCAGGTAGGCAGGCTCGTCTGCTGCCTGAAACACACGGGCTAATTAGCGTACATGCTAATGTGTTAAGCATGTAGTGCGGCAGTTCTTGTGATGACTCAGTATTTTTACAGATATATTCTATCAATAGTGATGCTGCTGTATTGACATCAACCTTTTAATATAAAAAGTCATGTTGCTGCTTTTAACCCCCACTCATCCACGATTAATTTAATTATTGTTTTTTGAAACAACTATTTTTACATAAACTAAGCTGCACAATAGATCACCATCCTTACTGCAATATCAATGTAAACAGTATCACAACTGCAATAGACGGTGTGGATGCAATATTTGGTAAGATTATATTTTCAAGCACCATGTATGCAAATTCTGCATACCATAAAAAACTGGTCTGTTGCTAGGCCTGTCATAACAAATTTTTCTAGACCATAAATTGTCCCAGAAATTACTACAATAAACAATAATAAATATTATGGTAATGGCATAAAAATACAAAAACACATTCTCAAAGATCAATAAACGTTAAATTCTAATGAACATTTAACAGTGGTACTGTGAGATATTTTAAATATCCAAGGCAAATAAAACTGTCCTTCAGAAAAAGAGCCAGTTGAGAGCAAAGCACCAGACTGAAGACTTTTATGGTCTAGTTTTTAGTAGAAGGAGAGAAAAATTATAAATCATGAAAATAGAAAATATTGAGTTTGTTTTAATTTATTACGTAATCAATTGCTTAATTACTTATTATGAGAGGCCTAACTATTGCAAGGACTTTCACTGCCTTTGATAGCCATAGTTCAAACAAACTTTTCATTACCAAGTGGCTCAAGCTCACTAAAAGCAGTGAGGACATTGTTTTTATTTTTGTTTCGTTTTTAAAGAGGGTGAGAAAATTTTTTGCACAACTACAAATATACTTATTACAAGGTAAGATTAACCTATTCCAAGATGGAGCTCGACTTATTTTCTATCAGTTCGTTTTACAAAGTGAAAAACAATTAAGTCAAAAATCTCTTTCTAACCTTGCAAACAGCTTAGCATTTTTAGAGATGTGAAGTGTGTGTGTTTACACCAGTTTTCACAGCAGCTGGTGCCAACCTATTTTCACTGTGGTTTAAATGTGCTCTGTGGTTCTGGTTCTATTGCTCTGCTGGCTAAAAGCAGAGCTGCACAATGTACCAAATCGCAATTGACAATGCAATATCAAAGTGTGCAAATTCACAATTGCAAAGGAAAGGACTGCTTAGACGCAGTATTGGGTATGTTTGGTCAGTTGACGGACTCTAACTGGCCATGATGCCAACAATAGATCACCATCCTCACTGCAATATCGGTGTAAACAGTATGTTATTTAACGTAACTGATGTGTACGTTAAATAACATGCTAAACGTCACAATGGGGCCGGAACATGGTGTAATTATAATATAGTTATGATACTGAAGTCAGATGCAGAGATTCAATAGAACATATAGTTGATATTAGTATATTTTGTTACTAATAAATACCTTTTTTACTACTGTCTATGCTTAATTTTCCTGAGTCGTCAGTCTGATACTTTAATAAACTCCAGTCTTGCTCCTGCTGAAAAAGTCTTTGTGCTTAGTGCGTTACTGAAGTCCTAAGCTAACGTTGGCATGTGTTCCCTCCAACTGGATATAACTAGCTGAAAATTCAGCTTTTAACATTTAAAGTACCTTTAAATGTACGGTTTACTGTGTGCAGACAAAACATACAAAAATGTTTTATTTTCTATAAATGTAATGCTGTGCTTTGAACATCATCTACTTTATTGAAAAGTCTTTCGGCTGCTCTCTGCTCAGCTTTCCCCATCTGACAGTGTAAAGACCAGGCCACATGACGCATACATGGAAGGACAAAATCAGAGCTGCGTGATATTAGAAAAGCTTGCGACAGTAATATCACGGGTCTGATAAATTACTATTTTCCCCTCTCTCCTCTGTGCTTCCATCACCAGAGAGTTGTTACTACCACTCTCTGGTGGTAGTAACAACCTTTTCAGCTTGTCAATGTTCCTCTTAGGCCTTCTAACGAGCCATCATTTGATCCAGGTGCGCTAAACCAGGGAGAGAACTAAAACATGCAGGCCCTCAAGGACCGACTTTGGACACCCCTGATCTAGTGTAAAACTGCTGCCTAAATATTACATTAACAGTAAAATGCAAGTTCATATCACTTACTGGACTCCAAACAGTTTTTTGTGATATGAATATTGCACACATTCATCCTGTGCTGGTGACATATTTTGTAACCTGTGAAAATCTTTAAAAAATATCAGGAACATATTTGTTAGAGGAAACATAGACTTGTTAGATCAATAAAATATGTATGACCTATTATTACACATCTCTCCACTAACAAGCCATGATGAGGAAAAAAAATAAAAAGGTAAGAAAACTGAAGCAGTGCAGCTCGCTGGGGGAGGGGCTGATGGAAAAAGTGACAGCAAAACTTTTATCAGGACTAGTTTCTCTGTAGTGCTAAGAGGAACTTTAGCAAAATCTGAAAAAGGGTTCTGTCTGACCATTGTAGCATAGTTATATTTTGTGGGTCCTACTTGTCGTATGAAGAGCTGAATTACTCTACTTGCTAATAAATGCATTGTCACTGGACAATTCTGTCACATTTTGACACAAGATGCGGAGTTAGAATGCACTCATTTGACCCCAGATATGTCAGGTCTGCTTGAAAAGGGTACCTTTTAAATACTTTTGATTGCTTCTTTATGTTTTTTTTATAAGCCTATGTGACTTATTTTCTCTCACAACATCTGGAAGAAGCAGCTACAGCAGAGTTGGCATTCAGTTCAGGTAAAGTTGTTGTTTTTTGGATGAAGAAGCTTCAGCTATTATCTGTATTATGGACATAATGAAAGTTTCAGATGCGTAAAACCATGTCAGTTGGGTGTGGGGATGTAAGGTAGATGTGACCAAGTCCGACTGCAAATCATGCAACAGCACAAGTGGATAAATGTCTTGTTAAAAAGAGGTTCAGATTACAAATCATGCAATCTGAAGTTACAAATGTAGTAACTTCTTCCTTTGGCAGGAGAATGAACTTGTTTTAAGGTGTGTATTTGGTCTTCATTTTACTTAATATGCCCCCCAGCATGATGTAAACAATATAAACCCGGTTTATATCTGATGTCAGTTTATTATGTCTGTAATTGGTTAAACCTGACTCAGAGGAAAGAGTCATTCAACAATTCTTACACTAACAACTGAATTTCTATCAGAATGAAAGACTTTTATCCATAGCCATCTTTCTGTTTGGGTTTATTCAGCAATAAAGAGGAGACTCGCCTGTAAAGATGGAAATAAGTCATAACTTTCACCACTGAATGTTGGTAAGAAAATCTGAAGGATGTAGTGCTGAAAACAGACGCGACCTTCACTGTAACTGTCGATCATAAAAATCTGATTGAGAACTGGAGTGTGTGAGCTGGATAAACACCGGTGTGCAGGCCAGTAGCTGGTTCCAGCAGGATCTCTCATCGGAATGGGAACATGGAGCTAAGACTGACAAGAGTTCATGGCGCAGGGCGAGAACTCACCTTCATCTCTCCGGCTAGTCCAGGGGTTCCAGCTCGAAGGATTTCGGGTCACTGGAAGACAGAACAACGAGATGATTAAAGCTGGCGCTGCCACAGAAAATACTCTGTGCCGAAAGAACATTTTTTAGCTAACCAACTAGCCACGCACTTGTGTTAGCTCTGGCATTCTTTGCTTTCTCAAAACTGCCCCCGCCCCCACTTCACCCGGATCACTTCCCAAAACTTATCCAGAAACGTTTACTTCAACCCATTGTGTAGAAACGATCCGAGTGGGCTGCTGGGCTCCGTGGACGGCTCTGTGAGGGCGCAGGGTGACTGCAGCGCGGCCATTGAGAAGGCTTTTCACTTCCCGCTTCGCTCCCAGCGCCTCTGAGTCACGTCGCCATCACAGCTCGCCATGTCAGTTAGCTCGGCTAGCTTTATCATGTCCGTCTCTATCAAAGCCGTCTAGTGAACTGTTGCCGGGTGGAAAAGTCCCGCTAAAGAGCCGAGTCCCAACCCAAACAAAGTCCCAGCAGCAGGAGAGCCGAGCGGGCTTCGCCCCCCCCTCCCGTCCGCCTGCGCTGAGCGACATTTTAGCTAGCTGGCTATCAGGCGATTCAACTAGCCAGTTTGTCATCACGGCGATTTAAACTGGCTCCGAAGAAGGGCAACCCCGACACGAGAGCATACGGGACTCAGTTTGGTTTCTAAACGCACACCAAGTTTTACACCGGTGAACAGATAAGCTATGACAACGGCCAGAACGAAAACTGCTGGTAAGTTATTTATTTAATAAGCGGCTCTTCCACAAAGGCACAGGAGCTTCACATTGCTTCACTGCCATTCACTTCACAGCCAGCCCCGTTCTGTAACAGGCAGCCGACCTCTCTACTGACATAAACTCGCTCCTCTGAAGACCTTCAATGAATTAATTTAGCGTTCGAAGTAAACTGTTATTCAGGTTTACACCATAAAGGTTTATTACTTACATTATCATACGCCGTTGCTTCCTCTCTAGCTCGGGCTGCAAAAGCGATACACGAACAACAAGCTGTTGAGCCCCGAGCTCTGTTTCCCGAGATATGATTGGCTGCAGTGACAGCAGTAGTCACAATTGAGAGATCTAATTGGTGGAACATTTCTCCCATTTCCATAGGACGTACCGCATGTTCGACCCCTATTGGTGGATACGAACGCGGCGCCACAAGGGAAATGACGACAACTGCTGGAGGACTGTCCAATCACAGGAGGGGTTAAATGAAAACGCTAAATAATACAGAATAGAAGAGCGCTAATTGGTCAAATACTTTTCATTCCAGCACTTGCGGGTTATTATTGGCGGCGCGGTCTTCCTTGTTTGTACCAACATCGTATGAAGCCCATCCCATCTACGTGCTAGAGATCTGCGCACTATACTTCATACAAAGATAATCGGTATTAGTTGGTTTTTATACAAGGCTTATGTCTGAACTTAGGTAGTTCACTTCATTAAACACACACATGAGTCGATAGCGTCACTCTCCAAACATATTTAGGAATTTCTTCAGACGACCTTTAAAGACCGTCTGATCCTGACGTCGCGTCAGTGACCCGCTGAGCAGTGGCTACTAGCATTAAGGGTATACACCTCTTTAACGAGCCCATCGGGTTTTAGTCTGGATGTTGCCTATGAATGGTACCAGGAGTCAGCACGGTAGAATCATCGTGAAGAACGGTGGTTAATCTGAGCCCTGTGATTGGTGGCGAGGCAGGCGCCGTGGCGCTCAGAGCGGAACTTTGACGTCATATGACATCGTAACAGTATCAGCCAAGGGGGGCACGTTGACTCCATGTGAATGTTGATCCTGGTCCTGAACAAAGGTCCTGGTGTCATTTTCACTAAGGAGCTGAAGACACTTAGGAATGACGTGTTATTTTAAAAAGCGCCTTTGGCGGCCAGGACATTTTAAAACGGCAATAAACAAGTTCTTCACACTTTCTGTTGGTCAAACATTGTTATTTGGACAGCGGGTGTTCTCTTCACACAATTTCAGCCCGAACTTATTGCAGGTGAGAAACATTTTAAAGAAAATAAGTGAAAAAAAAAAAACTTGTAAGATCCTCCAGTTGATATGTAGGCTTTCATAGATGGTTATTTGGGACCCATCTGATGTAAAAAAAAAAAAAAAAGAAAAAAAAGTGAACATATTTAATTAAATAATTTGATATTCATATATTACACATTTTTATACACAGAATATAATTCAAAGCACTTGTTTTTAAATTTGATTATAGCTTACTGTTAATTAAAACCCAAACTCAGTTTCTCAAAAGATTAGATTACATGCTGACTGGGGAAACTTCACGCTGGACCTCTAGCAGCATATCTTTACCATTTTTGGCCAGTTGAACAGCCTGTGGCTTCACTTGATGCCCACACACACTGGGTACATGAACTTAGTGACTGGGATGCAGCAGCTCCTCCAGAGTGGTGGGAACAGGAAGCGATTGTAAAGAAATGCAAGTGTTCCTTGTGTCATCGCACACTCCTCAGCCATGTTTTAGAATCCTTACTTCAGAAATACGGAGAATATGAGATTCTACGAGAAAATAAATAGGAATTGAGTAACATATTCTGATTATTCTGATTATTTCTGATTATTTTCATTATCAGAAAATAATGAAATCAAACACAGTCTAGTAGAAGCCGGTTAAAATCTATAAGCTAAACATTTCACAAACAGATCAAACCTGTAAAATTTTGGACTTTATTATTTTCAGACAAACATCAAAACATCCAGTCACAAGCTATAAACCCCACATTAAAGAATAAAAGCTCTGTTTCAGTAAACAAGATGCAGAATCTTAAAGCCAGTTTTCACATCATGTTCTGGGGTTTTACTCTGTGTCCTGCTCAGGAACTGATGGTTCAGGCTCCACTGGGAGCTTTGCCTCGGTTTCACCCTCAACATCATCACCATTATCAGAAGTGTCTTCAGTTTTTTTGTGATGACAGAGGTTCTGCTGGACCAGGATCAGTTTGACCATGCTTCCCTTCAGTCTGAGAGCAGCTCAGCGAGGCTGTCCCAGTAGTCCTGCCTTAGCAGCCAGAGCTTCGTTCTGCTGAATGTGGTACTCCTGGAAGCGCATGGAGATCCGCTGAGTCATCTTTAGGTACTTCTGCAGGCAGGACTCAGAGCAGCTGGACTGTTAGACAAAAAGGAAATAAATTAGAGAAGACAGGAAGTTACCTGGGGTTGGGGATGAACAGTTCAAATATTCTTCCAAATTGCTTAGGTGATTTCACAGACTGTCCTTCTTGAGAAAGGCAAGATCCTTCAAAGTCTGCAGCAAGATGAAGGATCATGCTGCGAGGTTTGTGGTCTGTTGCTGAGAGTGTCATCTCTTCTGCCGACATCTGTTGGGAAGGCAGCCTCAGAGCCAGGGAGTTAAAAAGGCTCAACAACCTGATAAAGAAGGCTGGTTCTCCTCTGGTTCTGTTCTGGGGATGACTGTTTTAACCTCTGGTGGTGATGATGCAAAGAAGGATTCTACATAAAATCAAGAAAATTATGGACAACCCTGACCATCCTCTTTATGAGACTGTCTTACAAAAGCAGAGCATTTTCTGTCAGAAGCTTCTTCAAATTCACTGTAACACAGACTGCTACAAGCGATCTTTTCTGCCAATAGCCATTACCATGTAATGGTAATGGCTATTGGCATTACCATTACCAATGGTAATGCTAATTCTTCAAATCTCTTTGAAGAATTAGAAATAATATGAGTTATAACATTTAATTTCCTTTGGGATCAATAAAGGATTTTTGAATTTGAAGGAAGCCTTTAAGCGGCAACTCTTAAAGAGATAGTGTTATGCGTTTTCTAGGCATATATCCCATTTTATAGCATAATAAAGTAACTATGTTACCTTTAACTTGGAAAAAAATGCTACACCTTGAAATTGGGTCTCTGTCTCTTTGAAAACTCCTGCTCTTTCTGAAACTCCACCTTCAGGAAGTCATCACAACATGGCTCCTCTATTAACCCTTTAACAACGTTTTTAACAATGTTGCACTGAGAAGTAACTCATATAAGAAATTCAGCTAATTTGTAGTTAAAACAGATGTTTGCTAATTGCTGCTGGCTAGTCTGAAGGAGCTGAGTGGGGGAAGGCTGCTCTGTGAGGCATAAACTCAGAAACTAGAGCTCTGAGCAGGAGCTGCGCCTCGGTGGAACCTGAAACGTTTTGTACCGCTGAATGGTTGCCATGAGAGATAAAAAGATTCCTCAAAGATGAATAAAAGCATCAAGGTACTCCAGGTATGTTTTTGATGTAATGCTCAAAAAAGTCAATTTTGCATTATGTCATTTACTGCCCCTTTAATTATCATAAATTAAATTATATGCGAGATTTCAACATTGATATGACCAGTGACCCCCATAATTCATAAAAAGGATTCAATGAAATGAATGACAGAAGTATTTTTCGTCTTTTGTTTTTTAGGATATTAAATGGATGTGATAGTGGTTACTATGACAACACATGCCATGAAATGGGGTAAGAAGTGGTGATGGGAACAACCAGAGATAAGAGGTAAGGAAAGTTTCTTTGTACGGAATATTTCAGCAACAAGCAAGAAATATTACATTTGTGTGAATATCATCAGCACATTAATCATTATAAAATATTTGAATAAAGACTCAAATTAATGTTCCAGTCATTACAAAGGCAACTCTAAGTTTGTTTGATGTGATTTGAAGGAGCTCAGTGTTTCAGCTGTTTTGCAGTTTTATGGAAGTTTGTTCCAGATAGCAGGGCTAACAGGGGCCCAGCAGTGAACCCTGGGGGACTCTGGGTGTGATTAGGCAAGTCTCAAACCAGTCAAGTACTGGACCAGACAGAGTAGATGAACTAATATTTAACCATTAGCATTGTCCACAACAAGTGACATAAAATATGGAGATATTTTGACCCCCATATCTGCTATTCCTAAAGCTGACACAAAAAAGGTGTAATACCTGTCTGCTAATATTTGCAAAAAAAAAGTCAAGTTTTTTTTTTTTACCTCCTCAGGTTTCACATCTCTGGTGGTGAAATCTTTGACACAGTCCATGAAGCAGTTCTCCGTTACTTTGTTGTAAGTCCCCAAAAACTCTTTGAACTAAAAGTTGAGCAGAAAATATACTTGTCAGAAGCAAACCATTATTTTCCCAACTTTTACCTCATGCTGAGAAGAGTTAAGTGGCTGTATAAAAAGAAAAGACACTGAACATTTGAGTGATTTTCTCCAAACGTTCTCTTAGTGGAGAGAAGAGTTGCCCCTTAGCTGTATGAGTTACAGACCTAGTACTTTTGTGGAAAAAGGAGCAGGAGGTGTGACAGGCTAAGAACTTTAAAACCTTATTTCCTTCAGTTTCTTATTTCTAAAAAACATTTTGTTCTATTCTAACTTCTAAGAGTGATTTCAAAACCTGGCGTGTTAATCCTCTAACTGGAACAGGAAAGATTAGAGATTCACCAATTGCTGTTTTCTGGCTGATTGCAGTTATTTTTAAAGGCCTGACCCGCCCATTCAGATTTTGACCAATACCAATTTGTTTTGTCTGAAAATTTGCTAGGTATACCAAGAAAGTCAATAAGTTGGCAACAGTGTGGCAACTACTGTTAAGTGAGCATGTGCAGACATAATCTGGTAGGCGGGTCTGACTGTTAGTCCTCAAAAGGGGACAATTGCTGATTTTCAGAGGTAGGTAAGATCAGTGGATAGGATTGTGTTAGTATCGGTTCCAAAAATGGAAAAAATCAGGGCTGATCAATCGGTGCACCAATTTTTAATGAAGGACTGAAGGTCATCATACAGTCAGACTCACACAGCAGTTCAGTCCACATCTACTGTCTGCAGAACAAGACCCAACTAATGACACCTTATTTTGCTAAACTGGAAACTTGGAGTTAAAGAGTACAAGTGGAAAACAACAGGACTGTAGTCTGTGTATGATTACATTACTTATATATGTAATAACATTGTTTTTCTATTCTATGGTGTGGTGGTACTATTGTATCTTACCTGTTTGATCTGGTCAGACTCAGTCACCTGGACGGCCATAGTTCACAATCTGAAGAAAAAAACGTGGCAGTCACACCAGCCTTATTCAATAACTATCCTGTACATCCACACACAGTAACTCCACTGCTGTCAGGAGGAAATGCTTTAAATATCCTCATTCTACACGAGCATAAGCTTTCTGATGCATAAAAATCCTAATATTATATAAATGATACTAGATTTGATTTCCACTTGGGTATTTTTTAAAATTAATATTCACTATTCTTTCGCAGGGACATTCTCGGTTTGCTGCGATGACTGTTACCTGTGTGTGTGTGTGTGTGTGTCCGTGCTGGGCCCACGCTGGTAGTGGGGACGCCTCTCCGTGTGTGATGCAGAATCTTTTGAAGGGCGAAAAGACGAACACGGCCGCAGATTCTCTACAAAGCTTTAAACACATTCATTTAAACTAAAACACACTGTTGGTCCAGCTGTAAGCCTCACACTCACACAACTGCAACAAGGTTACAACTCTAACAGCATACCATGAGGAAACCTGTCTTCTTGTGTTTTACGGCGGATGGCAAATCAACTATGAGCGCATTATCGCCACCTATTGAAAGGGAGGGTGAACAAGAAATAGCAGCAAACAAAAAGCTTAACCAGGGAACATTATGGTTTAAAACAAAAAAGGGGAACCAACTAAAATCCCTAAATGAGTCTAAAACGTATGTTTATGAGTGAACAGATTCTTTTTGATAATAAAGAATTGCATTTCTACACAGAAGCAACTAAAGTAGAGTAGTTTTTCCTACATTACTTGCCATAATTTTGATTTTTAAATTATGACAGTGAAACAGATACATTCTTGAGACAACGTTGTTATTTAAAGTGAAGGAGATGGATATCTAAATATCATATAAATACAGTATATTTAAAGGAAAGAAACTATATCAGCAGTAAGGGAAATATTAAAGCTCCGCGGAGCCTCAAGCGGCCCTCGCAGCCAAGCGCCGCTCAAGCCTATAGCCACCGCGTATGTTCCAGCACCACCTCCCCCCAGCCACCGCCTCCCCTCAGCACCACCTCCCCCCAGCCACTGCCTCCCCTCAGCACCATGTCACCCCAGCCACCGCCTACCCCCAGCCACCGCCTTGCTCTCAAGGAGCTGCCAAACCCGCCCTGAAGATAGTCACCTGTCATGTTCGACATTGCTCCCAGACAATGCACAAAAATCTGGTGTAGATCAGCTGATATCGCAAGGAGACACAGGTGTTTGATTAACCTGGGTGCGCAGTGGAGTCAAATTGCAATTAAACTCTATTGGGCTCCTTAGAGGTTCACAAGTGTCACTCATAAAAAGTCTGGAGCAAATGGGATGATGCGTGTGTGAATAAGAGATGATCGTTTGCATATGGCGAGGGACTGCCATCTGGCCACGCCTCCACGGGTCAGTAGGCATTTACAGAGTTCATCTTCATGTCATTTTATGTCAGTCTGCAAAGCATGAAACCCATATGACTTAGAGAGTAAAAGTCAGACATACAGTAGAAAAAACAGGTGACTTCCTGTCGGAAGTGGGCGTGGCTAAGGTGATGTCATCAATCGACCACCTAACTGTGATGAGGTCTGGTCTATAATGAGACATAGAAAGTCTGATGCAGCTCTGACCTGGCATTTGGAAGTTATTTCACATTCATGTTTCATGGTGTATAGTCAAAGTTTGGGACTTAGCCACGCCCCCACGGGTCAGTAGAGTTCATCATGGGAGAGTTCATCATCATGTCATTTCATGTCAGCCTGCACAGGATGAAACCCATAAGAATTAGAGAGTAAAAGTAAGACATACAATTGAAGAAAGAGGTTACTTCCTGTCGGAAGTGGGCGGGGCTAGGGTGATGTCATCAATCGACCACCTAACTATGATGAAGGCTGGTCTATAATGAGACATAGAAAGTCTGATGCAGCTGTGACCTGGCATTTGGAAGTTATTTCACATTCATGTTTCATGCTGTATAGTCAAAGTTTGGGACTTAGCCACGCCCCCACGGGTCAGTCGAGTTCATCATGGGAGAGTTCATCATCATATCATGTCATGTCAGCCTACACCGGATGAAACCCATATGACTTAGAGAGTAAAAGTAAGACATACAATAGAAAAAACAGGTGACTTCCTGTCGGAAGTGGGCGGGGTTAAGGTGATGTCATCAACTGACCATCTCAATGTGATGAGGGGTGGTCTGTAGTCAGATATAGGAAGTCTGATGCAGCTGTGACCTTCTATGTGGAAGTTATTGCATCTTGATGTTTCATGGCGAATAGTCAAAGTTTGGGACTTAGCCACGCCCACATGCTTTGACATAGAAAAATTCCTACGATAACTTTTCATCTTTAATGTCTCAAGTCTCTGCTGACTGAGTTTGAAGTCTCTATCTCAAAAGCTGCAGGAGGAGATAGATCAGATGCGATGTCTATGAAAAAGAGGAAATGGCTGATTTTGATCCAAAATGGCCGACTTCCTGTTGGGTTTGCACCATGGCTCCAAGAGACTTTTTTGTAGGTCCTGACATGATACACATGTGTACCAAGTTTCATAATTCTAGGTTAAAGCATGGCTTGGGGCTGATCATTTAAAAATTTCTAGGGGGCGCTGTAGAGAAATTAGGCCACGCCCATCAACGACTGTTATGGATTCCTGTTCGTGGATGAATAAGGATGCATCCTAGTGAGTTTGGTGCAGCTGGTCTGAATGATGTGGAATCTAGAGCCAAACGTATGGCGGCGGCGTTCCCTCTGCTTCGCCGCGCTGCCACGGCCACGCCCTCTACTGAAAACTCTTGGCGCTTTAAAGCAAGTGAGACCAACATGTTATCTGTCATCCAACACAGAATCATCTTGATTAGGTCGAGAGAGCCAGAGATGGAGCTGTACAAGTCAATAAAAGGCACTTCCTGTTCTGAGGGGGCGGGGCTTAGATGACGTCAGACTATGACGACATAGGATCGTCAGGCATCCCACCAGGATCACTCATGTCAAGTTTGGTGCAGCTGGGCACAAGATTGAGGAATCTACAGCCAAACGTATGGCGACGGCGTTACAGGTCACTTCGCCATGCCGCCACGCCCACCTGGTCCATCAAAGCCAAACAGGGTTGGAATCCATGACACACCAACATGTTTTCTGTCTGTGGACACAGTTTCATGTTTATTAGGTCAAAGGGGTCAGATAAGGACCGTTCACAGTAAAACATGACACTTCCTGTTGTCAGGGGGCGTGGCCTAAGTGATGTCATCATTTGACCATTGGGTGTTGTAGGGGACCCGTTGATGATCAATCACTGAAAGTTTGGTGCTGCTGTGAGTTTTGTTGTAAAAGTTATAACCCTTTTATTTTTCATGGCGACAAGGTGAACTTTGACCCCAGGTAACTCCATTTAGAAGAAAAAAAAACGCAAAACTCTGATAACTTTGGATCGGCCATGCCTTATGAACGATCTGACTGAGTTTGAAGCCGATCGATCGAAGTCCCTAGGACTAGTTCGAAAAAATGCGAACCCTGTGAACGGCCAAAATCGGAACTTCAATCCAAAATGGCCGACATTCTGTGATACTTGCACTATGACATTAATTGTAAATTCTGAGTGTCTTGGGGAGCTGTACAAGTGTACCAAGTTTCAAGTCTGTACGATAAAGTAAGTGAATAGGAAAGGGTCTTTTGAAATTTGCTAGGTGGCGCCCTTGAGCCGTTTCTTGTGCGATTTTTCTGGGGACCTTAAAATACGTAAATTTTCACCGGGCTCTATGCCCCCGCCAAGTTTGGTGAGTTTTTGAATATGATAAAGCCCCCAAAAAGCCAATTTATTTTACGGAAGAATAAGAATAATAATAATAATAATAATTTACAGCACAGTTTCAATAGGCTCTCGCAGCGCTTAGCTGCTCGGGCCTAATGATCGGATAAAGTGTCAGGTGCAGAAAGGGAGTTGAGTGAGAAATCGGCTTGATGACATGATGTTGCTCTTCCAGTAGGTGGCAGTATAGACTGAAAGAGAGCCTAGAGAAGAAGAAAGCAATAACAGCGCCCATTAGGGGCAGTGTAGCACCTGGTAGTTTGCAGATAGTTACATACTCAGTAGACAAAGAAGAGGTGGGGAAAAGCGGAAGTTAAAAGTAGAGTTTCCCTAACAGCCAAGGATGCATTGCCTCCTAACTTTGTTCGGTTATTTTATACTTCAGCTGTTTTTAGTAGGCTCTCTTCGCGTTCTGTTCCTGTGCAATTAGCTTCCATGCTCTGGTTTGTTTCAGTCCAGCTTCTTCTCCAAGCAGAACGTCCACACGCGGGAAATTTTAAATGTGTTCACTGAGACTTGCTAAACCTGCTGTAACTGTAAAACTAAACTATCCCATCAAAGCTTCAATACATTAACTGCTGCCTGCATGTTGTCTCCGGCTCCCCCTGACTCAACCGCTTTCAGTCCGGGTCAGTCGTCGTGCAGTTCGGACACCGGGGACGTTTTAATCCGTTCCACTCGCATTGTTCTCCCGGAGCGCAGGCTGGAAGTCAGTGAGATACCCCAACCCGTTCAAATAACAGTCCAGAAGCTGGGGGACCCTGTGCGCGTCCAGTCCCATTGGGCCAAGGAAACGCAGAGGCCCCGGAATCCCGGATACAAACCGGAGGTTGTTGACCCAGTTCGGGCAGCAAAGGATTCCCAAACCGGTAATAAATCAAATAACTGGGGGCCAGTTAACTGGCCAGATATTTTCGGGACAGTGTGTGACACTGTCCCGAAAATTTTATAAAAAAAAATGTTCGTCAAAGTTTTATTTGCTAAAATAAAACTTTGACAAAGTTTTATTTGCTAAAATAAAACGTTGACTCTCCAAACCTTCCAAACCGATCACCATGGCAACGGAAGATGTAAACACAACTGTAAGAGTTTCGAGTTTCGTGGTTGGATTGTGACACTTCTCACTTGATCCACTCTGACCCTAGAATGCATTAAATTTCACTTTTACGACATGTAACTGAGCCTGTTGCTACTGAATGGAGTTACATTCAATTACACTGAGATACAGACAAGAAACAAATAGACTGATAGGGCCACAACTAGCAATTATTTTAGTTATGGGTTCACCTATTGATTAGTCTAACGATGAATCCCATTGCAGAGTTTTTGTATAAGCCTGTTTTATACAACATTAGAACTTCAGCATATTAATAAAACAGCAGGGCCTGCTGTCTCTCTAATAAAATGCAAATAACCAAATAATTTAAATAATATTTTAAATAAGAAAACAATTCCTAAAATGAAAGAAAAAAATGTTTGGCTTTAAGAAAGTTAATAATTGAATAGCAAAAAGTGCCTAATAGATTTTTTTTTTTCTTTCCAGAATTTGAACCAGGTGTAGCCTTGCACTACACACATTTTATAATGGAGGTGGTTTCCAAAGATCTTTGACATGTTGTAAAGATGCTGGTCAAACAACCACAGGAAGTGTCTCTGAGATAATGGTGAAATGTTGCTTCCAGGACCCCTGGCTCCATCATCCTCCTCGGGTCAGGAGCTTCAGACATCATGCTTCAAGGCCGGGGGGCGAGGAGTGGTGCTGGGAGCGCTGAGACAACGGTAAGAAGATTCACCAGAACTTCAGTTTATAAATTCTGAGCTGTCAGCAAAAACCTTTAAGTTTTGAACTCGGGTGTCTTGGAAATCACGCTTAATTTATGAGTATCTTTCCTTACATGCACTGTAGTGACAGCCCAGTATCATAGTTTGGTCATTTTTATAGTTAATATAGTTGTGTCCCTCTGCCCAGCTGCCACAGCAACCACCACAAGAGGGAAGTCAGCGTCCAGCTGCTGCGACCGAGGCCGACTCCGAACACATCAAACTGTTGGAACAGCCCTGATCAGAGCGCTGACGATGCAGCGAGTGTGTCGGGTTTTCAGACCGAGGTGTCACCTGGTCGCCTTGGAGACATCAGCAAAACTGCAGCAGCTGCTGCAGCCGCAGCTGTGGCTGCAACCGCTCCTCTCATCAAGGTAGTTAGCTGGGATGGAAAATACAGAACTGTGATGCCACTGTTTATTACTGATGACTAATCCTTTGGATCATCAGATTTTTTCCTCATTTTCTTTTTCTGGTTGGTCACTAAGGTGTCTGTCAGGTGTATGCATTAAATACGGCCAAAGTCCATCCAACTGGTGAGCAGAATTTGACTGCATGGTGACTGAAAATTACTACCAAAAATGACACCCAAGAAATCGATACATAAGATTTTACACATATTGAAACTGGAGGTGATTAAAGCTGTTTAGGGGCGATTAATTTTGGGAGATCAGCGGTCAACTGGTACACGACAAACTGATTTTATCCACTGACCTTATCTACCTCTTGTATTTTTAAATTATAATTCACCGTGTTTTTTTGTTTGTTTGTTTGTTTATATTACTTGAATGTTTCAGAATTGTTAAAATTGCTTTTTAAATATCTCATTTTTCAGCTAGAAGAAGTGTCTGAGCTTGTTCTTGTGTGTCTGTGTTCAGGCCCAGTCAGACATTGAAGCTCGAATGTCTCAGTTGTCTGAAGGTATTCAGAAGCTGCTGCACACAGACAGGTACACAAACGCTTTGTAGCTGTTTTTACTTTCGCATAATAAAGAACTGACACTCATTGAATGTTTTGTCACACTACAACCACAAATTTTAATGCATTTGGGATTTTACATGGTAAACCAACACAAAGTAGTGGATAATGGTGAAGTAGAAGGACAATGCATGGTTTTAATGGTACATATCTACTCTGACCAGTTTAGGTTTAGGTCAGTGTAGGGAGACGTCCATGTCTTTATTTTATTTAGAGGTGTCAGAGAAAAAGGGGGTTGAATAGATCTGCACGTCAGGGTTTGAATGGAAAACTTTAAAAATGATGCATAGCTTTCCTTCAATTTCACAATAATTACCTAGTTTATGTTGGTCTATCACATAAAATCTCAGAAATTCTTTTAGAAAAAACTTGGAAATTTCTGAGTTTCAGAAGTCGAAAATGTTCAATTTTGAAAACTTGATTTCAAGACATTATATCCATTTCTGAGATTTTTGGTGTAAATTTACTATTTCTTTTTTCTATCTACAATGGCCCTAATGAGCTGATGTAGAACCCTGATGTAGATTCTGCAGCTTGCAAAGAAAAACAAAAAATCACCAAGGTTGAAACAATTTTTCTGAACATGTAGAACCGTGTTTTGCCTGTAGAGGGCTGCAAAGTAGCTTAACACAGAAAATTTTTAGTTGTAGCCTGAAAAAACGAGGAAGTAGTATTATTATTACCACAGGTTTTGAAATGTGTGTTTGAATAACTGATTGAATAGGAGAAAAGTAATAAGTCCCATAAATATTAAGGAGTAGATTATGTTCTGGTGGATCATACCTGACGGATTGGATTGTTCTGTGTGATTGTGAACAAGCTGCTGTGCTTTCGTCGTATCTGAAGCAAACTGCCTGTGACAGCTGTGTGGCCTGACTGTGTGTTCTGATATAAGGGAGGATGATGGCTGGAGACGAAGTCTGAGTCAACACACACTGCATCGCCTGGAGACGCTGCAGAGCCAGCAGCTGCAGCTGCAGGTAAACTGCTTCACCTGCTCAGATGCTTCTGCTGCTGCTGCTGCATCTGCATCCTCCCTCTGCCTTCTCACCGATTATTGGTTCTCCTCTTGTCCAATCAGAGCCAGCTGCTGGAGTCGGCTATCAAGATAGTGACGGGTCAGGATTCCATTGCCTCAGACTCCAAAGGTCAGTCTGCTGTCACCAGGTGGCTGCCTGCAAACACACACCATCACACCCAGAACCCTCAACCCAAACGGATTTGTTAACTACATCTGGGTTTATTTCTGGTTTTGATTTCAATGATGAGAATAAGAAAAGGTGAATGGAAATGGGTTCAACTTAAACTGACAGGTTATCTTTGTCTGATATTAAATTATAATCTGAAATATTTTAAGTGTGTCAAAAAAGCAAAAACAGAAGAAATCTGTAAGGGGCAATAAATGGATTGAAAGTGACTTCAGACGGCCTCGTTAGCGGCCTGGTGTTCTGATATGACCAGGCTGAAATGAAGTCAGCTCATCATTTTCTTCCAAGTCAAAATACAGTAAATGGTTTTCTATTTTACAATCTTTGATTTCTCTCAGCAGCATGTGAATTTGACTAACAGCCCCTTTGTTTGCTGAATATGCACATATTACTGCATTGCTGTCCATTTTGTCGCAAAATTGACAGAATCCTGAAGACAAAATGACAGAATCCTGAAGACAAAATGACAGAATGCCTTTTGAATTTCCAATCATTCACAGAAACGTTGTCTCCTGTCTTCCACCAGCCAAAGTCAAGGACCAGAAGCCAAGCTCGTCAGGAGCCGGAGGGCCTGCTATTGCCCCCGCTGTCATGCCGACGGATGCAGTTGCCATGGAAACGTGCCACTGTGACTTCAGGCCAGAGCAATCCAGGTAAAATTGGACACGCTTACAGAGGGTATCTCATCACTTCTGTTTTGTTCAATTTGTTCAGCTTAGCTTTGTGCGTAAAGCAGCAGCAGCTTCACTGTAAAAAGACAGTTTGCTGCAGTTGGAAAGCAGCCAGATTTAGTGAACGCCCCTATGTCTATATATTTATTATATATTTATTATCAAAGAAGCATTTTGCACCGTGAATAAACGGACGACTGCCGGCTCTCAGAGCCAGTATTGGCTCCATGCTATGGTGGCTGACATCTCACAGCTCTGATGTTTTGTTAGTTTATGGTGTCTCTGTTTTCTTTGTGGGTTTGCTTTATGCGCCTCAAATGTCCCAAACACCCATGTCAGGTTCATTGTTTATTCTGATTCTATGTTTGGAAACCCCCCCAAAAAATGATTACTTTAGATGTTTGAATTCTGGATATTATTGTTTGTTCAATGAGAGCATCGATACCTACAAATATACATTTTAACCTATCATTGAATTCAGTTATTGTGTGCTGATTGACAACACAGGGGCAGTAATTAATGTAAATGATGTCATAAGCCATATGTTTTATTTTTAGAATTGTGCTTATGGGGCTTTGGCTGTATGTAATGATGGATATATTACCAAATACTTTGTAAAGATATTGTTGTTTTTTTTGGTCTATTTTAGTGTTGTGACAATAAACATCACAAATATTCTATTATTTTATTGTCCATGATAACACTGGACAATACAAGTTGAGGGATTTTAATGAAACAAAAAGGAATATTTGCTTTCTACAGATTTCATTCTTACAGCTGTCCTCAATCCAAACATGTCAGCAGTTTCTCCAGCAAATGGAAGAAGACACTATTTTTGTGTTAAACACATGAAGCAAAACTCCATTATTAAATAAAAAGGTACAAATTCATGTGAAGCGTTGATAGTTATGCATAGATGTAACTATGCATGTCACTGTGCATGTCAGGCTTTGTGTTTGACCAAGAAAGGATGTAGATTTAGGGGAGAGAATCTGCATTCAAAGCACCAGAATGTTTTAACTGAACCCATCTCTGCTCGTATGTGTGTGTTTGTGTGTGTTAGGTGATTTGCATATTTATGCATAGAGAGTGAGAGTTTGGGCGAACAAGACTGCAGCTCATGATGTTCAGCAGATTCCTCCCCCTTTCTTTGTGGCCATCAGACGGGTTTCTAGGGCAACACAGGGTACCCATCAGAGGAATGCCTGTAGGTGTGTGTGTGTGAGAAGAGCTGGCAGAGAGAAAACACTACCTTGCTGAAGGTGTGATGTCCTCAGATTGCATCAGCATAACATTAGATCATTATCTGGTATGTTGACAAAAAATAAGTATTTTTCTTAATACAGTGATTCAGACAAAAAAAACAGTGAATAAAAAATAGCTTATTTGTGTTTTGTATGTCTTCCTGTGGTAATTTTATTTTTTCAGGTATTTTATATACTGTTTTGTAGCAGGTACACTGACTTCCAAATGGATGCACAATGATTTGGGCAGAGGTGGCAGTCATCCAGTTTCCCATCGATCTGAGTGATCGATGAGCCAAAACCTGTTACATTTGAATTCTGTTTGAGGTCGGGAACTCATGCTGAGAGGCAAAAACAGGAAGGATTTTGCAATTTTTCTTTCTTTCTCTTTTTTTGTTGGATTTAAAACTTCTAACTCTAACAAAGACATAGTTTCTCTTACATATTATAGTTGAAACAAAATCTAACCAGGGAAGTAAAACACAGCAGATAAAAATTCTAATTGTGTGAGATAAATATGATAAAATTATTAGGGGTGCAGCGATCAATCAGCCGCCTGATCAACCAATCCCGATTTTCTTTACTTTTGATAATCAGCCAATACTTGAACCTCCACAGAGGTCTGAAAGTCCAACACTGTCTCCTTTTGCATGAGAGAGACAGACAGACCATGAGGTCACCTCTGCATGTGAGCTGTTAACGGTCACCCTGCTGAAAACTCAGCACTTTGTCACTATGTTTACAGACTTTTCAGATTCCAATAGCAACTTTTTTTTTTTAAAGGCAACTTTTGACAGATCTAATGAATCCTTTCTGTGTTACTTTGTCAACATTGTCAGTTATAAAAGAAAAATCTACAGACATAATTGCAATCAACGGGTCAGGGTTTTTAAAGATCGGTGATCAGTCAGAAAACTGCAATTGGTGCACCCCTAAAAATGATGTCAGTAACAATCTGCATCACATCAGGCAGAGATATCAGCACATCAGTTCTGGCTGTTGATATAGTTATTTGTAGAAGAATCAAACTGTGAAAATAGGGAGGTGGTGATTGTTGAGGTAATAGACGACATAAGCTAGGCTTCTGTTCTGTCTCAGCAGCATTTTTACAATTCACTACAGTGAATTGAAGACTATGACTATGAGGTTGATAATCACACAGTGAGAAACCTGTTTAGGATTACAAAGACTAACTAGAAAGTGGAACTGGCCAGGAAAAGCCTGATCGGAGTGTTTCTACATGCAGGGTTTTGTGTGTTTGCAGTTCTGCAGATGAAGTGCAGTAAAACTGCCTAGCAACACAGACACATCTGCAGCACCCCTATTCTAACCACCATTAACTTTAGAATGCTCATAGTTTCAAAACGTTCATTGTTTTTAACATTGATGCTGAGCTGATTGGTTGATATAGTTGTTTTAGAACGTGGGTACTTTATATTTGGCTAATATTTAAATATTACAAGTCTGATCTCTTCCACTCAACAAACCTTTTGTTGCTAGATATTGGACCTTTTTTTCTACATTGCAGTTTTTTTTGTTTGTTTTGTTTTTCTTTTTGTTTTACATGCAAGCCCAGCTTTGTTTTTTCTCTCGCCACCATCTTTTTTTTTTTGTCGCTATCCCACAAACTGCAGCTGCTTCTTCCTGACAGTAATGAGAGTGAAAGGACAAGCAGTATTCTCCTGTTTGCCAAGAGGAATCCCTTAGTCTTCCAGGTGGTATGGCTGGGAGGTTGCAGAGGGGCGGGGTGTTGCAAACCAAATTCCTAAGCCTCCCTGAGAGGATGCGGGAGGAAACGCACAACACCCCCACCTTCTCTGCTGCAACATCACAAGGGAGGAACAATAACACGCCGCAGTCTGTCCTCCTCATTCATTCTTTTTAGGCTTTTGCGAAGCAGCGGAGGGTGTAAGCAGCTCAGAGGAGGAGGCAGGGAGGGAGACCGACAGAGGAAGATGTCCTCCCCGCAGGTCTCCTCATCCCGCAGACAGTCGTGCTATTTATGCGATCTGCCCCGCATGCCCTGGGCCATGATATGGGACTTCACCGAGCCCGTGTGTCGGGGCTGCGTCAACTACGAGGGCGCGGACCGGATCGAGTTCGTCATCGAGACGGCCCGCCATCTGAAGCGGGCTCAGGGCTTCCAGGACAGCCGGTCCTCTGCAGGCGGACTGCCCGCGCAGCAGCAGTCCGCTGCCGCGAAGAGCCAGGCGGTTTTACTGAGTGGGAAGGAACCTCTGGGGCAGCTGAACCACTACCAGGCCGATGGACAAGGGAAGTCTCAGCAGCCCAGTTTGGACCGATACGCACAGGCAGCGGATAGTCGGGCTCGGTTTGACTACTCGGTGCACAGCTGCAGCAGCAGGCCGCCCAATGGATTCGGAGGGCTGAACGGCTTTAAAACAGATGACGGACCACCTGAGCTGAACCGGCAGAGTCCAAACTCCCGGAGCAAAAGCAACGGTGGGCTGGTATCAGCACCAGCCCAGATGACCGTACCGCCGAACCTCATGCCTCAGACCGGAATGAACGGACCGACTTCGCATAGCTTGGCGGGCAGACCCCCTACCAGCTCCATGGTGGTCGTCTCTCTGCCCGGCCAGGTGGGACACTCCGAGCTGGGTGGAAAGCGACCCGCCTCCGTGTCGAGCACAGACCAGGAGCGGGAAATGAAGGAGAAGCAGCGCAACGCGGAGGCTCTGACTGAGCTAAGCGAGAGCCTGCGGAACCGACAAGAAGATTGGGCAAGCAAGCCGAAACCTGTGCGGGAAACACTTGTCCTCCTCTCCGGGTGCACACCGTTTGATGTCCGCTTCAAGAAGGACCACGGTCTGGTCGGCAGGGTGTTCGCTTTCGACGCTGTGTCCAAAACCGGGATGGACTATGAGCTTAAAATATTTATTGAGTATCCATGCGGCTCCGGGAACGTGTTCTCCAGCGCCTCGGGGGTCGCCAAGCAGATGTATCAGGACTGCATGAAGGACTTCGGCAGAGGCCTGTCTTCTGGGTTTAAGTATCTGGAGTACGAAAAGAAGCACGGGTCCGGGGACTGGCGCCTTCTCGGAGACTTATTACCGGAGTCTTTGCGGTTTTTTAAAGAGGCAGTGGGAGAGGATATGCTGCCGCAGCCTTACATCGACGGCAGCTGCCCGCTGCTGCCAACATCACTCGTTCTTCCAGGTCGAGCTTCGGCTTCTGGCAGTGGGAGTAGCATCACCAGGGCCGGGGCGAGGAAGAGAAAAGCCTCCCCGGAACCGGACTCTGCTGAGAGCAGCCTGAAGTTGACGGATGAGCAGCAAAGGCAACAGTGGATCAACAGCCAAGCTGAAGCTCTCAAACTCTCGATGGCTGCGGGCTCGTTTGCTGGGCCTCCGCCCCCGCTGACCCCGGGGCACCCCGGTATCCCCTCCGGCCGCACCACACCTCCAGATGCCGCGGCACCTCAGAACAGGCAGTCCCCGATGGCTGCGCTTTTGTCAGTGGCAGACACACTGGGGAACGCGTACTCTCCCAACAAAGACAGAGACTCTGTTCACTCCACCACTTCCTCGTCTAGACACAATAGCAGCAGCCCAGTATCTCCCCCCTCCGTGTCCGGTCAGAGGCGCCTCTCCTCACGGACCGGAGACACCGGGCTGTCCGCAGCGTCGCAGTCCGCCGGTGCCATGGACCAGCTCCCGTCCCAGAGCGTGCCCGATTCACCGATGGCCAACAGCGGACCTTTGTGCTGCACTATCTGCCACGAACGCTTAGAGGACACGCATTTTGTCCAATGTCCCTCCGTCCCTAACCACAAGTTTTGCTTCCCGTGCTCCAGAGAGAGCATCAAGGCCCAGGGGGCGTCTGGGGAAGTGTACTGCCCCAGCGGGGACAAATGTCCCTTGTTGGGCTCCAACGTGCCCTGGGCTTTTATGCAGGGGGAAATCGCAACCATCCTGGCTGGAGATGTGAAGGTTAAGAAGGAGAGGGACCCGTGAGGAGATTGAAAGAGGACCCTTAATGTCAACCTTTGTGTGAGAGAGAAAAAAAGTAACATATCATGACCACACAGTGGTTCTGCTGCTGAGCCTCAAAAAACCCTTTTCTACATGATTAGAGGAAAATGTAAAAAAACAAACAAAAAACAATAATAATAATAATAAAATCAGTTTGCTCCTAATTTTTAGGTCAATGCATTTTAGTTACCTAATGAAGCTGCTTCTCTGACAGTTTCAGTAGATGATACAAAAATTACTTTTGCTATCATGATTAAAATAACTTTGTAGGTTGTTTTGTTGTTTGAATGAAATCTGTGTCAATGTGCTTTTTAATGTCGCATTTTGTTTGACCAAATCTGTTGAAACAAAATAATATTCATCAGGTTTTTTCAAACTTAAACAATTACGTTTTGCTTTCTTTAAGAAAGCCCCTAAACAGTTGATAAAATACTATGTACCAATGAATGAAGTTGTAATAATTCTTTTATCATGTCATATTTGCAGGATATCTGTTTATTGGTGCTTTACCTTCCAACACTTTAAATATATACAGCAGATTTCCTGTTTAAAATGTGGTGTTAGTACTATTATTGCAGTGAAGGACCTATTAACGCTTCCTCCACTACTTTGTATACATGTTAATAAGTATATAAAGAGTGCTTGGATGTTTAGATTACAGTATAAAAATAAAGGTGGAGTTTGGTAGTGAAGACAGTTGACTTCCTGTTTCATATTAGTATTTCCCTCCGGTTGGTTCTGCTGTTATCCTGCAGTATTTAATGGATCAGAAAAGCTCTAATGCTCTTTTCTGGTCTTGAAAAAGGTAGCGCTGCTCCAAGCTTACTGGGTGGTGATGTGTTGATGTCTGACTATCTCTGCTGGAGCCCTAACAAAATTTAAAGATGGTTGGTATTTAAAGGTGTAGTTCCACTGCAGGAACATTTTCTTGGAACCAGGGTAGTTTTATTGGGGAATTGTCCCCTACTGCATTTCCACAGCATTTACCGAGGCAAAAACAAATGACCAGAGTAGAAAGTTACTCCAGAAAAGAGCCTAGTAAAGGGGTAATAGTTTTGAGCGCAGCGTAGTGAGGAAATACTGCTGAGTATTTTGCACTGGGTTACCTATTCCAACAATGTAGTTCAGTCAAATCCATGTAAAATATTCTAAAGCTCATACTTTTCTTTAACATTAGTTGAAAAAGATCCTAAATCATCTTCCTTCATTTACTGCCATCCGTGGTAAAAGAGGAAGCATTTTCTTTGTTCGGAAGAATATTTTAGGGTTCTGAGTGATTTATGTTCTGTTGCACAAATAAAAACCACAACACCTTAGGATCAGTGACAGATTTTTAAAGAAACTATTTGTTGCTGCTGTGTGTATGTGGTTCATGCTCCTATGAGATATGACTATAACCCCAGGACTTCATCCCAAACATGGCTGCTCATCTCTTTCCCTTACCTCTGAAGTAATGGGACACCGATGTCTGCGTTCGTGAAATACTGTGGAAGTTTTTGTGACTCTACATAAAGTATAAAGCATAGTTGCTTTAAAAAAAAAGTTTATAGTTTTATTGCTAAAATCATCTGTTTTAAATCCCTGTTAGAGGTTTCCTTCTCCCACTCTATGAAGAGCAAGAGTTGTGCTGACTCCTATACAGCGGGTGGGGCTATTTCAAATGGGAGGAGCTATGTGTGCAGTGGGAGGGGCTACTGCTGTCAATAACCCTGTTTTGGTCTTTATAGTGGAAAGAGTTCCAGATTTTATAGTGAAATGCTCATTATAAAGATTATTCTTTATTAATTTTACTAGTTGCAATTTTATTGTGAAATAATTAAGGAAAAGATTTTAAATTTATGTTAAGGGTTAAAACAGGCGCAATTAAAGCAAAATGTAAATCACTACAGTCCGTCCGTGGTATTAATATAAAAAAGGAAGTTGAGAGAATATTTGAAATGTTTTCTGCTGAATTCCTAAAGTGAGTTCATTAATTTTAAACTGTACATTCTTTATATTGTCTATTCACCAGATTTTTAACTTGAAAAACAGAAACGTATAGGCGTCATAACAAGTATTGTCATACTTTACGAATTCGAATAGAAAGCTAATATTGATGTTGATGAATTTCAAAATCAGTGACACAAAGAGCCGGGTCATTTTTAAAGACTGCATGTGTAAATAATTTAACAAATGTAAGTTTTTCTTGAACCTTTATCCAAATCTCCTGTTTAAAGGAAGAATTTTTCAGTAAGAAAATATTAAAAGGGGTTATCACAGATTCATAATTTAATTTAAAAAAAAAAGTTAATGTGTACATCGAAATACTGTCTTTGTAGGTAAATGAAAAGCTTGGATAGTTTATAAATGAGCTGTTTTGGGTGGATTTATCCGTACGGTACAGTCAGTCTTCCTTTTCCCCAGCTGACGCATCTGAATGAAATCGTCCAGGACTCCCCTCCACCCCCAGAGCTGAGGTTGTAGCAGAGGCACAGTTAAACATAAGTGTTCCACATGCTAATGTCTTATAAAAACTCATCTAACAAAGTTTAAAAAAAATAAATAAGAAGAAAGTGGTTGTGTTTTATAGGGAAATGTTATCAGTGATGTTTTTGGAGAGCTGGACAGACTTCATCACATCATAAGGAGCTGTCTATAAGCTTAATGATTTCATCCAACTTTTTATTCCAACTGTTTAGTCATTTTAGTATGTTTTCAGTTAGTCCTAAAACAGTTTTGTACATTTGGGAATCTTCTGTATTACGGACTGTGTCTTTTTGTTATGCCCTATTCTGTCGTGATGCATACATATGATGAAACTAACACATTTGATATTGTAATGTGCCTTGGGGCTGAGTGAGTTCTAATAAATTCCATTGGAGTAAAGGTTTCATTGAAATGCATCTTTTCTATTTGATATTCCATCATTCAGAGTCTGAAGAGACTCAGAGCTTTAAATAGTTTTTGTCTTTCAACCTGCTTCTCATTGGAAACACTCAGAGGTTTTTACTGAGGTGCTACATACATGACAGGTTTTACAGCACTGTGCTGACTGACCAGAGGTCTGTGGGTGTTCTCTTTTAATCACGGCAACCAGCAGACCTGAGGCAATCCCACAATGTTATCCAATCTCTTACTGTTGACAGTAATATTCTTATCAAGCATTGAGTGTCTGCTTGAGCTTCAGTCATTGTTGTGACAGCCACTACAGGTTCTTTTCTTCCTTTGCCCCAAACAATTGAATAATAGTAAATTAAATAACTTAAATGAATTAACATTTTGACACTCTAAGTTTTCAATTAACATTACAGCTTGCATGTATAGGGCATCTTTCCATGGGCCTCATAAACAAGAAGTCAGTCCTCTGAATGACATCACATCCAACATGACAGTTTCCCATTTGCAAGCTGGAAAAACGGTGAGATTTACTAATGGATGTGGCTATTGACCAGTTTAGTTACAAGTAGCATTATAAATGTTGCTGTGCTTTCTTTTTAATTTCCCTTTGGGATTAATAAAGTATTTTTGAATTGAAATGAATTGAATTTCTTGCACAGTGACAAAAGGAATTCTGATAAGATTCAATATGTTAAAATACTGAAGGACCAATTTCACAAATGGATGTTATCCATTGAATCATTTTATTCTTTCACCACACTGTTCCTTTATAAAGCCACATAAATATAAAGCCCTCTCTGAGCTGTTGTTGGTTACTCAGCTGGGTCACCAATCAAGATGACACTTTCACACACAAGAGCTTTAAAAAAATCAAGGGACCAAAGGAGATGGGGAGCAGAACTCAACTCAGCTGAGTTCCACATTAGGACTGAAATTTTTGTCAGACGCTTCACCAGACTATTCACTCTCTGATTTCTGTTGGTTTTTGCTTTTCTTGTCACACTTTGATGTTCCTGATGGAAAAGGAAATACTGTCAAGCAAAGATGATTTCTGTAAATACAAACTTTAAAATTTCAGATGATGATTTTGACCTTTCCAGAGTATAGAGCCCAAGCACCACCAGGAGTACACATCCTACAGCTGGAGAACCACTGTTTTTAAGAGTACTGGTACATATTTTTTTGTTTATTTTTTGTCTTGAAGCGACATAATCATGCAGAAAGGTCACTGTTGTAGAACAATCATTAGTATAAAAATAGTTTAAAGCTACAGGAAAGCTATGCAACAGTCTGTTATTCATCTGCTATTCTACATTCATTAATAATCATCTTGCTTGTTATAACGATATTTAAGATAATGAAATGTGTTAAATGTGAAATGTGTTTCTTTACAGCAGGTCTCTGCTGTAAACTGAAGCATCTGTACAAACGAATCTCTGGGAGGGTTCTTCCCAGGAATATTAAAACATTTCGCACACGACTCAGTGCATGCGCATTAGCATGCAGGCTACGAGCTGAAGCACTGAGCCAAGGGCACCTTAACTATCAGTTGCTACACACAGTTCAGGTGAATTGTTGCTCAGAAAGAAAGATCCGCAATGCAGCTGGAAGCAGCACAGCCAGGCCTGCTGCTGTTACTCTGACAGGATAGATAGCTGCTGTACTGTATTCCGGTATCACTGATCCTGTTGCAGTTTAGTGAAGAATCGAGGCTCCAGGCTCCTCTGGTCTGTGGCGGTGATGCAGTAAGGCATTTTCCTCTGAAACTCAACACGTAATATCCAAACCTGGCTTCAGTTCAGCCGTCATGTGATTGGTTGATGAGGTGCCTAATGTGATGATTTTCAGTTTGCTGGCTCAGCCATTCTGCACTCTTTCTTTCTGTCTGGACTTAGATTGAGCCTCTTTGAGACCTGCTCACTTCCTGTTAGCTAAACATGTTCTTCTCTGACTCTAACTGTGATGGAGACGGTTGGACTGATAAGTAAAGTCAGAGTAAATGCAGATGCACGATTGTTATGTATTCAGACAGCCTTTAAAATGTAGAAAGTACCATTTCAAATTCAAAAATACTTTATTGATCCCAGAGGTAAATTAAATATTGTTGTAATTCAATTAATTCAAAATTCTTCAAAGAGTCATTGGCTGATTTCTGATGCATATTAATTCCATACCTATAAACGGGAGAGAAAGACAGTTGAAACGGTGTTGTTGATATTACCGTGGAGACGGAGAGCTTTAGCATACAGTTCTTCTTACTATAATCTGTCTCCTTTCCTGACTGTACATCCCTGCAATTTTCACCCCTCCTCCTCCTCTGTTGCTGTGGAGGAAGATGTGGTTGCCATGGTTACAACTTCCTGACTGCAAACGTAATTTATTCAGGAATGTAACGGGGAGGCAGAGAATGCGTTGTGTATAATCTGAGCTGAGCTGATTTATTACAGTAAAAACAGCGATGAATAAAACGTGTTTCTGGCGGTCGGCGGCGTCAGTGAAGCTGCTCAGCCAGCCGCTGATTCTTCCCCACAGACTCCTCTTTTTAATTTTTTTTTCTAAGCAGCAACATCATTTACCAAGCATCCCCCGCACCCTCTCACACACACACACACACACACACACACACACACACACACACACACACACACACACACACACACACACACACACACACACATTCCTTCACCTAGCGACTCAGTTATGTCCCCTCCCCCTCGTGATGTGATCACATTCCTCTGAATGTTTGTAACTGACGAATGAAGCATTTCTGAGTCTGACCTTTTTGTCCTTGATCAGCACAGCTCCCACCAACATACATGAAGTTTACCTGCTTTCCTCTCTATTTTTACCTCCTCTGTAAACACATAGATTACACATTTCAAACCAATGCACCACTGAATCTCACCCAAAAAAACAAAGCAAAACAAAAAACCACCAGGCACCACAAACACTCCAAGTCATAGCCAAAAAACACAGATAAGCCGTTTATTTTTAATTTGTACTTTCAATGCTGGGGAAGAAATTTGAAATATTACAGTTTGTGCTGTGCATCATAACCAGGTTCTGAGTAGATCTTCAAAATGGAAGAAGAAGAAACAAGAACTAGAGACAAAACATAGCGGCCAATTTGTTGAAGACATTTATTCTCAAATGAAGATGAAAATACAGGTTATGAGGCTCCATCCCTGCCAAGGTTAGATGCTGTAAGTCAACTATTTTGCTTTTCTTAAAATGTTCTTAGAGTTATGAGACAAAAATAGTCAAGTGGTACATTTAAAAAATGTACCACTACAGTTCTAATCTGATGACTTGAACCTCAATCAGGAAAACATTGCAGATCACAAGGCTTGTCTGACAAAGGACTCGTTTCAGTTTCCTTCATGCAGAGATCTTCACTGTGAGCAACCAACCTGGTGTTGCTTCAACTAGTGTTGTGTTGCTTGAAGATTCTCATCTAAACAAGGTTTTGAAATGATTAACAAGAACTGAGATGCAATCTAATAGTTAATAACACATGAGAACTCACATAGTTAAATATTATGATGCCTAAGGAAAAAGGAAAGCTGAGTTTCTTTGTTTGACACAATCACTCTAAGAGAAGCAGGTTTTTTTGGGGGGTTTTTTTTAATCAAAGTCTTTTTGTTATTGTAGTGTTTTAGACTGAAAAGAAGCAGGAACTTTCTAGAATGTTGAACTGTCCTGGCAATAATTTCATATTTGGATTTAATAATTATTATAATTATATTATCAGAATATAATTATAATAATACTGGAAATCTTCTTCAGGCTTTGTCACCTGAAGAAGCAAACTGTTAAACATTCTCCTTCTAGCTTTAATGTTTTTGCCCCTTGTCAGGAGATTATACTACACATATTCATCCTTTTAATGTTTGCTGCATAATCTTGCCATAACACTTCCATGTGAACCTTCTTCTGATCAGTCTTAGGAAGGTTAATGCAAACCAGGTCAGAGGGGGGCAGCATGAGACGGTAAATAAACGATTTTCCCTTTGTGAACAGCGGCTGCTATCCTCCACCAGTTGTGTTGCTTAGCAACAGCAGAGGCACACCGTCTTCAACAGCTGTTTGGGATCATTCTGAGCAGCTTTATGACAGAGCAGGAGGTCGGAGCGGCAGCCATTTTATCCTCACTCATTTTACAGCTGCAGGCAGAGAACAGTTCACGTCTGCATTCACACAATGGATTCTCAGACTCTAACCTTTCAATACCCAACACTGTCCGGGTTTAGCCTGAATCTGCAGTGAGACATAGCTGATAGAAGATTGTGTTTGTTTAGAAGCTTTTGTCCGATGCTCCTCTCCATCTCAACCCAAGTCACCCAACTGTAGTTTGAGTCTTGTGTGAAATGCTGTAGATGTTGAAGGTGTCATGTGTCAGACCAGGGGCTGAGACTAAAGTCAAAACCTTTCTGGCACAACCATCAGGCCCTGCTGTCATTATGACATCTGTCTGATTTTACTCAGAAATCCAGCATAACCCTGTCTCTACAGCCAAGTGGTAACTTCAAAAATCCCAGAGACATTGTTCTGGACTGCAAGAAGTATAGTTAATACAAACCTGAGTATCATATCTTTCAAGCAATTATTCAAACATTAAAATTTGGCATCAGTAATTTAGATAAATGAGGTAACTTTAAACAATGTCACAAAAAATGTATTTTTTCCCCATCTTTCTTTCCATTACCATAATATCAGTGGAGACGGTCAAGGGTGGTCAAAGTACAACCTAGTGGCCAAAAGCAGTGGGTAAGATAAATGTTGTATACGTCAATGTTACTCTAAACACTGGACCCATAATCTGGAAGTGGAAAGAACATATTTTCCTAATTAACCAACCAGAACCAGGTGACCCTTGGGAGATTTTGAACAGAGGAGTGAAGAATCGTCCAAGAGTCGAGGAGCTTTACAAATACTTGCAAATACTAGGTGCAGTTTTTCCCGTGAGTAAAATAAGTAATGCACTGAAACACATCAGCCTCTATACATACTCAATGCATAAGACTCCACTGCTGAAGAAAAGCGTGTTGTATCAGTTTAACGGTGAAGAAACAATCCAAAATATCCCTAAGTTTGTTGATGGGTTGTATAGTTTAGAATAAGGGTGTTAGCATAATATTTATGAGTCACTTGCAAATGTGACTCATAATATGTTAATGGCCCAATCACATTATGCTAATTCACAATTACCTCTAGCTATTCTCACATTCCTGTCATTTCTTTGTTTAGTGGTTACTGATAGTGGACTGATATATTTTTATGTGTTTCTCCTTTTCTTTAGTAAAGAACCACACAGGAACCAACCAACTTTAATAAAAAAAAAAAAAAAACATCAACTCAGAAAACTGATGCCCCTTTTGACCACAAAGCCACATAATTAGCTTTTTGATTTCTATGACTGTGTAGCTCACTATGATTATTGATATGTGTCCTATTAAACCTACAAGTAAAACCTAGAAAAACATTGACATGTCCAATACTTATTTTACTTGCTGTGTGAATTCATGACTCTTGAAACATTAATCTACAAACTATTACATCCAAACAGTCCTTTAGGTTTGCAGTGTTGATGGTGACGTGTTGAGCCCAAGTGGAAATGAATCGGGCCTTTTTGCCTTATTAAGTTCTTTGGGATGAACTGGACAACATTTAAATAAACATTTTCTAATGGATTTGTGGGGTCTCTTTAAGAAAACTGTTTTTGCCATTAATCTGCGCTGTACTTTATAGATTCAGTTCAAATGTGCAGTTACTTGTCTGTTATCTAGATGAATAGATAATGTACAGACCTCAACATTTTATAGCAATATAGAATTGGTGTGTGCAACAGGTTCTTTTACTTTTTTCTGTGGGTCTTTTCTTTGCTTCAGGAGCAAACTGTATCTCCAGCAGCATCCAGCTGATCCTGTGGCTGAAAGCGTTCATCTTCAGTCTTTAGCAAACGACACTCAGGAAGCGGTAAGGAGAGCCAGTGATATGTTAAAGCAGATGGAGTGTCTGAAGACGGAGATAAAGATGCTGCTGACCGTGAGTAGTCAATATAACTCCACTTACAAGATTGAAGTAGAAACAGGTAGAAAGGTAACGGTGCTAGTATGTCAGCTCATGTAAAATAATCTGTAAAATTACGTTGATAATTAATGAAATATTTTATTTAGCTAATTTTAGAAGACTCAGTTCAGAGCAGTGGTCGTCGAGGGCCAGAGTCCTGTAACTTTTAGATGTTTCTTGTGCTACACGCTTGAATTGAATGGTAAAACTGTCTGACTAGCATGCAGTCCAGCTCTACAGAGCTCTGCAAATGAGCTAATACTGGAGCCAGGTGTGCCGAAGCAGAGAGGCATCTAAACGTTGCAGGACACCGGCCCCTTGAGAACTGGAGTTAGATACCACTGGTTCAGGCTATGGGATATTTTTCCAGTGTTAAGTGTATGAACCGCTTTCATTCATTCAGCAGCAAGAAGACTCCCCAGGCTTCTTGCAAAGAAGCCAACAGAGCCAACCTGAATCCCACCAGAGCAGGTCCAAGCCAAAGGAAGTCCAGGTTCAGTTCCATGAAAACCAGCTCTACCAGTCAAACTCTGATCAGCACCAGGCCCGGCCAAGCAGTCTTCAACCAACCGACCCTCAAAGCACTCACCCTCCGTTTCAGGCTTCCCATGTCCCACACAGACAGTCACAGGAGAACGCGGGTCCACAACTGCAGTCCCAACGTAATCGGCTCCTTTCTCAGAACCTGATGCCCATTACCACACCACCCCAAACTGGGCCCTTATTAACTCACCAGGAAGTCCAGGGTCCATCTAGCCAGAGTCTTCAAGCCCTTTCCCATCAGTCCCAGTTTTCACTGCTCCAAAGGAAACCTGGTGGCTCCTCTACCCTGGAGGAGGCGGGCCAGGTTCTCCGTCAGGCTCGGAGAAGGAAGAAAGTTCTGGAGAACAACCTGAACGCTCTGCTGAAGGCCAAGAACGGAGAAATCCTACACTGCCAACTGGAAGCCTTGGCTGCTAACAGGTGACGCATACTATTAGCTAATGCTAATAGGTTGGTGGTAAGTGTGAGCACACACACATTCCCACTGGTGTAATCTGGAGGAGGGGCTGGTCACTGGTGCCTGTCTTCAGGTGCCAATAGACCAGTCACTGTTCATGCCAGGGCAACACAGGAGACTAAACAAGCAACCCGCATTCTAAGGGCAACTCAGAGAATCTAATTAAGCTAAAATGCATGTTTCCACACTGTGGGAAAAAGAGTAAAGTTTACTTTTGTCGCCTGCAGAGACCTAACTGAAGAGGTCCGGATAAAGAAGACAGTGGATGCCTGGATCAATGCTTTAACCAGAGATGTTCAGGTAAACATTCAGAAATCTAGGATCAGTCCTGATCTGCATAATTTTCATCTATGTTGTGTTTCTTTTTTCTCCTTGGTTTGCAGAGCCTCAAGACTTGCATTTTTTCACATTTTTGCATTGTGGAACTACATGCTGCAGTGCACTTCACTGAGAGTTTATGTGACAAAATGACACAAATGATGCATGCCTGTGACGTGAATAGAAGGCTACCAATTTCGTTTCAGGGTATTAGACTCACTGAATCCCAAATGCATGTCACACTTTTGTGAAACATTTTTGAAAGTTATCGTTTTCCTTCTGCTTCACAATTATGCATTACTTTGTTAGTCAAACATTACATCTATTCTGTCATGATGACAAACGTTGCTGGGCGATAAATTGTCCCAGGTGTTTTTGAGATAAGCGACAATATCATTATGTTGAGACCATTTTCAAGTAACATAATGGTAATGACAAAACAATGCAAGAACACATTCTCAAAGATTAATAAACTTTAAATTCTAATAAAAATTTAACATTGGACCCAGAAGACATTTTAAATATACAAAATACATAAACAAAAAACAGAAACAGCAAATAAAATGAATTACAAAGTTTGTGTAAACAAAATTGTCCTTCAAAAAATGGAAGACTTTTGTCCTCTAGTTTTTGGTAAAAAGAGAGAGAAAAGAAAAAAATGCTAGATCACAAAAATTGAAGTTTTCTAAGCTGTCTTGTTTCTTCAGACTCGGGGTCATCCTCCCCCTGCTCAGGGTGCCATGCCTCTTCTAGATGCCATTCATTGCAGAGCAGCAAACGCAACAAAGCCACAGCAGAGGGCTGCAGGCAGGGGGAAGCCAGTGAGCATGCCCAGAGGAACGAGTAATCAGCCAGTGATGGGAAGAGGAGGCAGAGGCCAGACTGCTGGACACAGAATGGTCATTCCTGATTTTGCTGACAGTGCTAAATGTTCTTTTGGTCAGTGAAGTCCAGGTGATAACTTTATCATTGATTTTGTGTGTGACTGTAGGAGACAGAGCCTGCTGGAGTCTCAGGTAACCTGATGGGCAGCCAGCAAAACGACATGGATGGAGAGCTTTATCTGACTCGCCTGTACGGCAGACTCCCTCACGAAGGTCTCAGGCGAACCCTGAAGAAGAGCCCATACCCTCGTTTTAGCTCTCCTGTGTCTCCTCTCGGAAGGAAACAGCACCCCCGACTGGTGGAAAGCATCAGAGGTCAGGAGATACATCCAGTCACTTCTGTTCATCTGTGGAGGCTGTTCCTTTTCCTGATTGGTCTGTGGTCTGTGTCTCTTGTCAGGTGTAAGGCTGAAGTCCTGTAAGACTCAGACCAGTTTTGCTCCAGTCCTCAGTCTGTCAGCAGGACAAGCTTCCCAACACTCTCACTTATCCTTACTCCACTCTGCTCAACCTGTGGTGAACAGTGCAGAGCGCTCCACTGGTCCCAGGGCAATCCCACTACGTCAGTAAACCACTGGACATCTACACTCTGAGCACAGTCACTATTACTCATGTTGCTGTCAATCCATCCATCTGTCTGTCCAGCCTGCTAAGTTTTGTATTTATAACCTGTCTTTAGTTATATTTATGCACTAAACTCATATTTAATCTTTATCAAAGGACTAACTCTGGCAGAATGGTCATGAAATGTGTGGTGTAACCCTGTTTTTTTGTTTTTGTTTGTTTGTTTTTTAAGTGAAATATTAGCTGTGTGACTCCAACAGCCTGTTGGAGTGTGACTCCGTGCCTGTTAAGACCCCTGGCTCTTAAATATAAGAAACAGCAGGATTTTCTTTCACAAATCTTCTGTCCTCAGTAGCAGTGATGCTAGCTGAGGGAATTATGGATTGTTGTATGCATTGGAGACTGTTTTTGGTCATATTTTTGAAATCGTATTTTCAAGATGGAGTAAACGTGGATCGCGCTCATCTGTTTTCTTCTTTGGAAGGAATTTCTACTGTATTAGTGTCATGGCCTGATAGTGTCTTGGTTGCTACAGACTAGTCTTAAGAACACATATACACTACAACACAAGCACGTATCTGATCAGGTCTGTCCTACTGGGAAGTAAAGACTAGGGTGTGTATAAGATTCCAGTACACTGAGGTTGAAACCCTTAAATGGTTAAAATGACTTTTCAAAAACAATTTATTTGAAGATGAATTCTTATTAGTGTGGTCCTAGCAAGTTCCTTTTTCTCTAACACTCTGGACCTGTCCGTCATGTTTTATAGTGTGTGGTAATTAGCTTTAAACAAAAACAAAAGATGCCACCAAGTCATCTAAAGTGGAGTTATACTGTAGCTCTGCTGCCTATGACAGGTTGTAAAATAAACCTAACCTGAAGGACACCAAGAGCAAAAAAAACAAACCTATTATTTACAAATAAAAGATGAAGCTAAGTTCAAGAAGCCAAGCATGAAAAACTGAGTAGATGTCACGATCCTCAGGTTGTAGAACCAACATTAGTCGCCGTACGTTCAGTAGTTTCTCTGTTTCACACATTGTTTCTGATGCTCCTTCAGTTCATTGGGGTCTGAAGACATTTAATTTGCATGAAAAAATACATTTTGGCTTGAATTAGTTGGGACATCCAGCCAGTTGAACAGGTGTGAAATTTGCTGTCTCTTTCTTTTTTAAACAAAAGAAACATGTATCTTTCATAATAAGCTTCATTTAAAGGAATAATGAAAGTAGTATAGATCTAAAAATGACATCATGCATGTTTGCTTTTGCAGGTCTTCCCAGGATGGACTCCTCCTCCAGGTGTGAGCGTTTTCAGGACAGAGCATCAGTACTTCCTGTTCCTCTGTCAGAGAGCAAGGCGAATGTCAACAATGGAGCCAACAATCACCAGGTGAACTGCATCATAAGTCTGCTCATTATGCAACATACTATTCATCCAAACACTTCAGTGCAACTTCAAGTGTTTGTTAAAGATTCCAAGTCATTCCTCATATTCACAAGTAAAATTTTAAAGGGCTAAAGTGTTGTGGCGTTTGGTTTTATCTGCCTCATTTAGTAAATATAAACTGACTGAATGTTGCCCAAGAGCATAAATTCTCACTCTGTCATAATTTCCACTCACTAAATGTCAGTTGTTGTTTTGTTCTTTTTTTAAGGTGTGGTTGTTATATTTTCAGATAATTCATGTAATGGATACAAAATAAAATATGGAAACATAAGAAAACAGAAAAAAGTCCTCCTCTTCTGCAGAGGAAGAGGACAGAGCGTTTTGGAGCTGCTTAGCCTCTCCCTACTTGAATCTGATAGAGAATTTTTGAAGGCAGCTGAAGGTTAAGGGATGGGGGATTCTAGCCCACTGTTTTACAGAAATGTTTTAATTCACAACCAGACACATTAATTCAGTAACATTGGAGGGGCTTTGAGTAGGAACATCCTTCTTTAGGTGATATTATGTGATCTGAACTGGATTTAGCTCCAGACTTTGGCGAGGTCAAAGTGTTAGTATGTCTCACTATGCAGACCAGTCCAGGTCTTCTACATGAAACCCACTCATTCCTGGATGAACAGGAAGAAATGTGGTTTATTGCTGGTGCCCAGTGTTGGGAATTTCTCCTGTTTTTCTTATGTTGAAAAACATGCATGTCTGAGTGCTCACTCTGGTGATTTGATATTGACAGAAGCAGAAGGTGGTTCCAGAAAAGTCTCCATCTTCTCCATCACACGTCACTGAGATCAAAGCAGCAGAGCCTCTAAAAGATGACGAAGATGAAGAAAACAGCTTCCCTGGAAATAACTTTCTCTCCGTCACTGATGTCCACCAGGTAACACGTGACTTATTTAGTGAATCAGCAGTGCCTCCATTTGTTTTTTGTTTTGAGTATCCTGTCAGGCAGTTTGGCCCTCAGGATTGTTGTCTGAGTGTCGAGGTGAGGCCCGACAGCTTTACCTTCCCAAGTGGAGCATCACTGAGATGCCGGCCCCGGCCTCGACGCCAGCCCCATCCACAGAGGGCCCCCTGCCCATAAGCCCTGATATGGGTTCCTCCACAGAGCCACCCCCCAGCAGCACACAAACACTGAACATGATCTACCAAGTACAGAATCTCCCATCCACAGGGGGGCGCAGGAGAGCTCCAACCCCAAAATGCCAATGAGAGCACACCTGTAAAGGGCGAACTGAACGGAGATCTGAAAAGGCTCCAGAACCTTATAAAAAAGGCTGTTCTGTTCTGGTTCTGTTCTGGTTCTGTTCTGGGGATGACTGTTTTAACTTCTGGAGGTGATGATGCAAAGAAGGATTCTTCATAAAATTAAGATAATTATGAACAACCCTGACCATCCACTTCACAAGGCTGTTTTACAAAACCAGTGTCTTCAGTCAGAGGCTTCTTCAGATTTGCTGTTATACAGACCTCTACGGGAGATCTTTCCTGCCAACAGTCTCACTATCGACTGTAACTCTTGAAAAATTTGAATTAATATGATTTACAACATTTAGTTTCCTTTTGGATCAATAAAGTATTTTTGAATTGAAGTGAATTGATCGCCACCAGAATTAAGAGCCAATCTAAAAATCTGAACGATCCTGGGAGAACCGGAGCGCTGGCCCGGCCCCAAGCCCAAAAGCAAACAGAGAACAGTGGTGTGAGAAGACCCCATGGACCCAGTCATATGTGATGTTGATGTTACATAATGCATTACAAATGGGGGTGTGGGGCGCTGGCCAGCACAGAATAAATTTTTTTTTTAAATCCTGCTTGAGAAATACTTTAATTTGACTATTTCTAGATAATTTCTTGTGGAAAAAAATGTCTGAGTGCTCACTCTGGTGATTTGATGTTGACAGAAGCAGCAGGTGGTTCCAGAAAAGCCTCCATCTTCTCCATCACATGTCATTGAGATCAAAGCAGCAGAGCCTCTAAAAGATGACGAGGATGAAGAAAACAGCTTCCCTGGAAATAACTTTCTCTCCGTCACTGATGTCCACCAGGTAACCGCCCTCTCTTCCCGACTTATTTAGTGAATCAGCAGCGCCTCCTGCTGGACACAGATAGATTAGCACACAGCAGCATACTGTGTTTACCTTCTTAACAGATCAGGTCGGCCTGTTTGAGGTGATTTTGTTATGTTTCATAAACTCTTGTGATCGTAGCATACTGCAGTGAAACACCATTATTAGTTTGGTGGGAATACATCGATTCACCATGGCAACTGTTTCTTCAGTGTTATAAAGGAAGCTCACAACTACAAAACAAAGTATTCTTCTGACTTACATTTTTTTAATATTTCTGGGCTGAAGTACATATTATTGGCTTTCTGAGACATTCTGGAAAAACATTGTGGAGAAAGTTTCTTTGCTGATCATCAGAGTGAAGGTTGTAAAACTCTGGATATCTGCTGCCACATCAGAGCAACTTCTGTTCCCTTCAGTCGCAGTGAGAAAGCTTTTCCTCTGCTCTGCACCAATGACTTTTCAGGCAGAGAACAGTGATGTGGGTGAGGAGGTGGTGGTGTTGGAGGGAGGCCCCTCCCCGGCTCCAGTGCGGTGCCACAGCCCGGCCTTCCCGCCTGAAGGCCCCTCCTCTCGCCATGCTGAGATTGTGACTCCTGTGGCGGGCCGTGGCGGGACGCAGGACATCCTGGAGAACCGGCTGGTGGAGTGGTGAGGCTGGGTCTGGACTTCACTCATGCTGCTGCTGCTGTGTCTGACTCTGCTGCTGCTGCTGGTTCTGTTAAGGGTGGAGCAGCAGCTGATGTCCAGGATGATTGCTGATATGTATCGCCCTGCCCCGCCTGACCCGGCCCAGAATGACTCCACTGACCAATCAGAGCCTGAGGAGCGGAGTTTCACCTCAGATATTGGTAACACAGCAATATGTAATAATATAATAACATCGACCTTCAGAACGTAATAAAACATAATTAAAACTACAATATGTAATAATAATAAATGCATAATGTACTAAAAATCCTTAAACACATTTTGTAATACTTTATACAGCATTATATAGTAACTCTTTTAGATTTTGCACCGATTATTACATAATAATATGGCACATTATGTAATATTCTAACTCTGGTTACCTGACTGATTCCACTGTCGCCTCTGACGGGACATCTGACTGTGTAAAGAGGCACACCTGTTCTACAGCCAGTCTTCATTAAGGAAGCGCCCCCTGTCTTTGCCATCATAATGATAAATAGTTTATTCATAGATCACTTTACCATGGGATCCATTTTTTCTTGAGTACTGAATAAGCTGTTGAGCTGATAAAAGTATTTAAAAAGTACACTGGTGCTCCTACTACCTACACATTTTATAGTAATATGCATAAAATATAATGTTATAATGTTGCAGAAAGTATAACAAAGTGTGTTCAAGGATTTTATGACATTTTGCATAAGTTAGTTTTACATTTTGAAGGCTGATATTATTACATAATGCGGGTTTCATGGTGAGTTTCTGTCCTAACTTGTGATGAACGTCTTGTCTCCACCCGCCGTTTGTTTGCAGTGGAAGCAGCAGGAGGTGGAGGTCTGCAGCTCTTCGTAGACGCCAACGTCTCGGTGGATTCGGCTTTGATCAGGCAGCTGGTGAACGAGGTTCTGACTGAAACCGTGGCCCAGATGCTGTCCCAGACCAGAGCAGTGTCTACGGCTCCAGAACCAGGACCGGAAGCACCGCAGTCAGAAGATCAGGAGGTACTAAGAACTCCTCAGCTCCCTGACATGATGTGAGCTGTTGTTTTACCTCCTTATGTTCCACATTTCTGCACCAGGACAAAGCAGCTCCACTGGTCCCGACACCAGTCCCATCACCTCCACCCAGCAGGCCCCAGCTCAGCAGAGACTCCACCCCAGCAGCCACTCCTCTTCCATCTGAACCATCCAGCCCAGTTCCCCAGGACTCTCCTCAGCCAGTCACAGCTCCAGGTCTGTCAGCAGCAGACTTTAATAGTAGTATTGATCTTATGTTTTAAGTGGAGCCCTGGTGACAACAGTAGGAGAACCATCACTTTCTGCAGGCGATTTGGCTACAAATAAATGTATCTCAATCCCACTGAGTTGATTGTTGGATCTTCTAGATCTTTAGAATTTATTTTAAAGCTTTTTACAGTGTCATCAACTGGGTGTTTTTACATTTCATAGGAGTGTGTTTTTAATCAAATCTTCAGCTACAATCTGATTTCAGCCCAAATTACATTGATAACATTTTTAAAACCAGTCCAGTCTGTTTATGGTTACTGTGTAGTCTAGATTTATAGTCTTTCTGCTCTCCTCCTGTAATCTGTTTACAGGCTTGTGTGGAAGCTGATCACACATTTGTTGTAATCTCTTTTAGATCTCCTTGTTACCCATTCCAGCCTGATCAAACCATGATGACGGCCTTTTTATCTCTCTATAATCTGATATACATGTAACATTATTCTGGTCAGGATAATACTTGATTACAATCATGCATTAATGTACTTTCCTCCGCCTGTAACCTCAGAACCTGTAGCTACACCGGCCGCCACACCAGAACCCTGTCTGCCCGATGAAAGCTCCTCTGCTGCTCATCAGGCCCCGACCCCAGCCTCACAGGGGGACTCACAACTTTCACTGGACAAGCTGGAAGAGCTGGAGTCACAGAAACACCCTCTGTATGTGCACGCATACACACACACGTCAAGATGAAAGTGTTTGAGATCACGTGGCTCGTCAAACTCCATCCTCTCTCCTCCATCAGGGCGCTGTCTGTAGCAGAGGAGGAGCCGGTGGTCAGCAGCCCCGCTCCTGCTCAGTCCCAGCCTCCTCAAGCAGAACCCAGTCCTGCTCCTCCTCCCAGTCATCTGGAAACCAGTAGCTCCAGCAGCAGCAGCAGTTCCAGCAGCAGCAGTAGCAGCGCTGTAACTGCAGAGACCGAAGCTGCACTCAAACACATCTCAGAGGGAGAGTTACTCATCAGTGTCAACCAGCTGGCCCCTCTGACAGGTACGAGCAGCAACTAGGGCTGCACCGACTGCTGTTTTTGGACTGATTACTGATCTTTAAAAAGCCTGGCCTGCTGATTCCCATTTTGTCCGAAACCAATTTTTTTTTTGTCTGAGTGTCACTAAATATAGCAACAAAGTGGCTGAGTTGGCAACATTGGAGTCATTATTGTTAACTATAAACATGCAGACATGACCTAATAGTGGATCAGTCAGTCAAACCTCTATCACTGCAGAGCAGAAGAGGACAGTGGCTGACATTTAGACCTCTGCTGAGGTAGATAAGATCAGGGGAAAAGACCAGCTTCACATGTAGCTATCAGCTGGTCTCTGATCTCCCAAAATGAAGGAAATCTGTACCAATAAATCGGTGCACTCCTAGCAGCAACATCACGTTACGTTTTGTGGAACTTATGTCCAGGACCTCACCTCATAAACCAGGTCCATCTTCCCTTTATGAAAAAAACGGTTCATATTGTTTTCTAGCCTTAAATTAGCTTCAGGCTCTAGCTGGATATTTGAGGACTGACGAATAAAAATGAGTTTAAAGGTTCAGCCCATCAGCAGCTGGAAGCTGCTGGGACACATTAATTCTGTGTGTTCCAGAATTAATGTGTCATTTATGTCCATGGTGAGAGGATGAAGATGTTGCCATACTTTGCAAAAACAAAAGATTAACCAGTTCTAAGGATTTTTGTTTAGGAAAGAAAAAAATCATAAACGATTTTTCCTTTTAGATCTGAAGCATTGCAAATAATTAACAAATAAACTTGTCAAAATGACTTTATCAAACTTATAGATAGTTGGGAATAAATGTAATGAAATAAACAATAATCAACAATTTATTTATTTATTGTTGTTTTTTTCCTCAAAAGCATTGACAGGTCTTTGTGTCCCAGCAGAGCCTTGCTCCAGATCTTTTTAATTTCCTGAGGAAAAAATGAAGCAGACTGATATTCCAGCTTTTTTCATTGCCACAAAAACTGCATCGTCATAAAATTGATAAATGCTTTTGCTTTTGGCAGAAGATTTTATTTATACCTCAGAAACAGAGCACAGAAAGAGATTAAAGGGAAGTGTGACTAATTTTTTTGTTTTCTTTTTTAAAAAATTGTTTTTAAATCACAGATTAGAAGGTGGCTCGGTAATATTTCCTGTGGTTTTTGTTGTTTGTTTCATAAATCCAGTATGGTGAAATGAGTTCTGATCCTTTTCCTGTAGCTGTGTTCGCTTGTTGCTGTAATTTTGATCTGTTTATGTTTCAGAAGAGGAGGAAGTCTGTAGCTTCTCCAGCTCGCTACAAGAGGTGGAAGACATGGTGAGTAGTCGATGCCTGGACTGTGGGATCACTTCCTCCTCTGAATTCTCACTGATCAATTAATCAATTAATCAATCATAGCACGTTTCAGTAACAAGGCAGTTCAAAGTGCTTTGCATCATAAAAATACAAAAAGACACTACACAGTCAACAATTGAGAAAATCAGTAACAAATTTCATTGAGTGTCATCATATTATCATCAATACATGTCAAACAATATGTTATTCTTTTTACCTCTAGCCACCATGAGCTGTTGTGATTTTGGTATCAGCAGTAAGACAATAACATAAAGAGTTTTTTTTATAATCTGCACATTTTTTTAAACAAAATTGCCCAAAATAAGGCTGTTATTTTGTGTTTAGAACAACAAAAACTCAACTGATCCGGGATTTTAAGGAATTTTGGTCCGGTCTCCTTTCCAACGTTGCTTCAGCTTCTTGAGATTTGCAGACTTGGTTCTGCACAACTCACAAGAATTGATTCTTTCCTTTTTCAACTATTCTCTTGCTTATTTACTGCTGTTTCAGGGTCATTGTTCTGTCCATGGCCCACTCTGGTTCCATCTTTACATTTGACACTAGAGTTCATAGTCAGGTCAATAATTGTCTCCAACATGCCTGTTTGTGCTGATATGCATCAAACATAATGATATCCATGATGAATCTTACATACAGTAAGGATAGTAGGGCTGCATGACCACAGGAAAATATGTAATTCAATACCTCTGCTAATTATTGCTGATGACATTGATAATGCACATTTTCCACAACTCTTTTCATTCTTTTTGTATCACAATTCATCCACCATTTGTTGTCAGCGTTAGCATCTCCATCTCTACAAACATAAATCATGTATAGACAGAGAGGTTTGTACAAAACCAGGAGGACAGAGAACATCACCCAGTTGTAAAGTCCTTCCACTAAGAGAATAGACTTTAAAATACTGTTGTTAGTTTAGAAGTCACTGAACAGTTTAGCACCACAATACATTAAATATCTGCCGTTGTTGCATCAGCCTTCTGGACCTGTCAGGTCTTCTGGTTCTGAAGCAGCATTCAGCTTCTGTGCACCACAAATCTATAACAAACTTCCAGAAAACTGCAAGGCAGCCGAAACACTGAGTTTCCTTTAAATCCAGACTAAAAACCCACCTTGGAGTTTAGAGTTGCTTTTGAAACATAATAATTGAACATTGACCAAAATATTCGACATGTATTGATGAGTTTGATGATGGCACTTGACAAAATGGAAAGTTTTTCTGTTTTCTCATTTGAACTGATTTGTCTTATTTAAAGTCATTTACTTTTCCTAAGCTGTTTGGATTAAAGTCATTAAGAGCCTGTTTGTTTTGTCCCTCTGTGTCCATCCTGCAGGCCTTTGACTCGTCCACTGTAGAACAGGTTGGAGGTCGTAGCATTCTGCTGACCCTGTTGACCAAGATGGATCAGGGTGTCGCTCACAGAGGACAGAGGCCACAGCCTGAGGTTTGCTGACCAGTTGCACTTTAAAACCAGGGTCAAGCACATTTGAAAACATTAACTTGCATACTATCAGGCTGTTTAAAGAAATCTCGAGGATTTCACTGTTAACCCTAAAAATCTAATTCCACCCTAGTAGAAAACCTAATAAAACTTCTGAAGTTTTTCGCAAAGGTTATTACTTTTACTTTGAGTTGATGGACAGCTCAGTGTTTCAGTGATTATGGTACATTTTATTACTGAGAATAGGAGGTAAGTGAAGGGTGTTAAACATTCACGCTCTGTAACCTTTGACCTGCCATGTTTTAGGGCTCCTGGGGGAGGGAGGAGATGGAGGACGAGGTGAGTGTGGGGGAGGTGAGAGACTGCGGGCCGACAAAACCTCAGAACCAGACCAGAGACCTGACGGGACTGGATCAAAGCTCCGCCTGCGGACAGATCAGCCAGCCTGAAGGTCAGAACGTCTGTACAGTATGTCTGGGCTGGTGAGGTCATAGTTGTGACAAAATACATGATATTATTTTGCTGAGTGGGATCATAGACCTCCTTATGAGTGAGACTGTTACCTTCAGTCTGGAGAAACAGGAAGGACTTTCGTTTTGTTGTCTAACGTTTACAAAGTCGAAAAAATATAAGACGACAACCTGGATTTTTAAAATACTGGTAGAGTTCTAATAATATGAGGAAATAATAAAAAATAAAAAAAACAGAAAAGATCTTTTACATTTTTTGTAAATTAAAAAAAAGAAGCAACATCTGACAAGGTATAAATTAGGACACCCTAAAATTTCTTTCTGCTTTAAATTTCTTAAATTTGGCGAACAGAGAAGGTCTCTTCAACCCCAAACATCTAGATCAGCCTTGGTTTTCTACGTCTAAAAAATAGAAAAATGTTGGCCAAAAAAATTGTAGCACTCTTATTATTTTGGTGAGGTGCTGATTTCTGGGAAAGAGACTGGTAGCAGTCTGCTCTACTGGATACATCCAATTAAACACCAGAGCCAGAGTTCAGCATCCCGTTCAATCCTTATGTAAATTTATTAATATCCATTTTGAAGAGATTGCTTTGGTATATGGTTGGTGCTCAGCACAACCGATTCGTCTGTAGCCTGAAAGAGTTCTGAGCTATAATCTTTGGTGGTGTCACATGAAGTAAAGGTTAGAAGCTTAAACCAATTACTGCTCCGTGTTGCAGGTCTAATGTTATGTAGGGGAAAAGCATAACATTAGTGTTTAGCTGTTTCTGAAAACTTTGCACATCAGCATTTTCTGCCAACTAGCTGTGTGGAAAACACATTTTATTATGTTTCTGCTTCATCTTCAGTCTCTGGTTGTCATGGAAGCATGTCTGATCTCACACCTACCAGCTCAGCACTTCTGCAATTTTCTACCAGTATTATTCTTTAGGCAGTCAGACAGCTTGGTGTGTGTGTGTTTCTTTGCAGAGGTTACTGTATCCCTGTATGTTTGTATTTTCTGATGATAATCACAGAAACCTGCAGACCTGTTGCATAGCAACAGTTTCTGCTGGACTAAATACTAAAACCTATAAGAACCAGGTTAAAGACAGATAGTTTTTCCTTTGGCTTTTTAACATGTTCTTCATGAAAATGAGTCCAACTATTGCAGGGCTCTACTGTTGCTATGTTGCCATAGAGACTCTGAGAGTAAGCAGAAAAAGACTCAAATGAATGAATAGATTTTTCCTTTGTTGAGCTGCTGTCTGTGAAGTCTTCTGTGTCATCTTTCCAGCGTTTGGTCCGGCTCTGCCATCAGGTGTTTTTAAAGACGTGGATGTTACCTGTGCAGATGCCTGTGTTTCTGCCTCTGTGGCTGTGCAGGACGGCGCTGAAGCACACTGAGCCCTGTGTTCCAGAGGCCTCAGCTTTACTCTCTGCACACTCTATCCTTTCACTGCCCAACTCGGTTTCCGTTCAGCTTATGGAGCCTGTGAAAGGCTCGTCTTCATTTCCCCGGTTCCCGCTGATGCTGCCAGCCCAGAGCACGCGCTCCCTGCCCCCACACACTCAGAGCCCACCCAGCTCGGCTTTCAGAGTCCTGATCCTGTACAGCAGTTTGTTAATAGCTTCCTGGTAAAGTCTTCCCCAAAATTCCCTGGCAGGATTGTTTTAATTCAGCAAGCATGGACTTTCTAACATGATCGGCCTGTTTGAAGTTCTTTCACAGATTTGAGTCCATACTTTAAAGCTGCAGTATGTAACTTTAATATATGTAAAACATTATTTTATTTTATTTTTTTTACATATTTGTTAAAATTATCACCATGTCGTGACAGTGTAATATGAGACAGATCATCTGTGATAAAATCAAGTTCCTCTGGCTTCTCCCCATGGACCTGCTGTCACCTGAACAAACACACTGCTCTGTCAGAAACAACCAATCACAGCTAGAGGGAGGGTCTTAGCGCTGTCTATCAATCCCATGTATGCACTCCTCACCGCCTCCCCTTCCCTGTCTGCTACATTACACCTGGTTGTCCAAAACAGAATCTGCCATGAATGCTCAGGCTAGTTAGCATGATAACAGCAGATAAACGGTTTTCCTGGAGCAGTAAGTTGTTTGTCTACCTTTAGCATGTTTAGCAGTACATACCCGAGATTGATTGACAGTGTTAAGATCCTCCTTCTGGCTTTGACCAGGAGCAGAACATACCTTCTGATCAATCAAGATTAATTGATTGATCAGAAGCAACAAGAAAGTTAAAAAACATCATAAACATGTCATATAATCAACAGTTGAGAAAAGCAGTAACAGACATTACATTTTGTCAAGCGCTATTATTGAAATCATAAGTACACATCCAATGTGTTGGTTAATATTCCATTCATTATGGTTCAAAAGCAGCTCTAAACGGAAAAGGTTTTAGCCTGGACTTAAAGGCTCTCTGTGTTTCAGCTATTTTTCAGTTTTCTGGAAGTTTGTTATAGATTTGTGGTGCATAGAAGCTGAATGCTGCTTTTCCATGTTTGGTTGTGGTTCTGGATGGAGAGCAGAACCAGAAGACCTGAGAGGTTCTGGAAGGTTGATACAACAACAGCAGATCTTTATGCTGTTCAGTGATTTATAAACTAACATCAGGATTTTAAAGTCTATTCTCTCAGTGGAAGGACTTTAGAACTGGAGTAATATGCTCTATCTTCCTTGTTTTAGTCAGAACACCAGCAGCAGCGTTCTGGATCAGCCGTAGCTGGAGGATTGATTTGTTAGGTTCATGTGTGAAGACACTGTTGCAGTTATCAATGCAACTAAAGATAAACACATAGATGAGTTTCTCTAGATCTCACTGAGACATCAGTCCTTTAATTCTATCCTACAAAAATGTTCTTCAGTTGATAGAAGCCTGACTTTGTAACTGTCTTCATGTGACTCTGAAGGTTCAGGTCAGAGTTCATCACTACAACCAGATTTCAAACCTGATCATTAGTTTCTAGATGTAATAACCGAAACTGTGACTCTAGATCAGTCCAAAGATAATAACTTCTGTTCTGTTTCTGTTCAGCTGGAGAAATTTTTGGCACATTCATATACTTATCTGTTCTAAGCATCTGTTCAGTGCTTGGGTTGGTTCAGTGTCACCTGGTGACATCATAATGTAGAGCTGTATGTCATCTGCTTGGTTACATATACATATTAAAGTCATATGAAAAAGTTTGGGCACCCCTATTAATCTTATTTATTTTTAACTCTAAATATTTGGATGTTTGCAACAGCTATTTCAGTTTGATATATCTAATAACTGATGGACACAGTAATATTTCAGTATTGAAATTAGGTTTATTGGACTGAAAAAAAAATGTGCAGTACGCATTAATACAAAATTTGACAGGTGCAAAAGCATGGGCATCTCAACAGAAAAGTGACATTAATATTTAGTACATCCTCCTTTTGCAAAAATAACAGCCTCTAGTCGCTTCATGTAGCTTTTAATGAGTTCCTGGATCCTGGATGAAGGTATTTTTAACCATTCCTCTTTACAAAATAATTCCAGTTCAGTTAAGTTTGATGGTCACCAAGCATGGACAGCCTGCTTCAAATCATCCCACAGATGTTCAATGATTTTCAGGTCTGGGGACTGGGATGGCCATCCAGAACATTGTAATTGTTCCTCTGCATGAATGCCTGAGTAGATTTGGAGCGGTGTTTTGGATCATTGTCTTGCTGAAATATCCATCCCCGGCATAACTTCAACTTCATAACTGATTCTTGAACATTAATCTCAAGAATCTGTTGATATTGAGTGGAATCCATGCGGCCCTCAAATTTAACAAGATTCCCAGTGCCAGCACTGGCCACACAGCCCCAAAGCATGATGGAACCTCCACCAAATTTTACAGTGGGTAGCAAGTGTTTTTCTTTGAATGCTGTGTTTTTTTTCCGCCATGCATAACGCCTTTTTTATGACCAAACAACTCAATCTTTGTTTCATCAGTCCACAGGACCTTATTCCAAAATGAAGCTGGCTTGTCCAAATGTGCTTTTGGATACCTCAAGCTGTTCTGTTTGTGGCGTTCTTGCAGAAACGGCTTCTTTCGCATCACTCTCCCATACAGCTTCTCCTTGTGCAAAGTGCGCTGAATTGTTGAACGATGCACAGTGACACCATCTGCAGCAAGATGATGCTGCAGGTCTTTGGAGGTGGTCTGTGGGTTGTCCTTGACTGTTCTCACCATTCTTCTTCTCTGCCTCTGATATTTTTCTTGGCCTGCCACTTCTGGGCTTAACAAGAACTGTCCCAGTGGTCTTCCATTTCCTTACTATATTCCTCACAGTGGAAACTGGCAGGTTAAATCTCTGAGACAACTTTTTGTATCCTTCCCCTAAACAACTATGTTGAACAATCTTTGGTTTCAGATCATTTGAGAGCTGTTTTGAGGTGCCCATGATGCCACTCTTCAGAGGAGATTCAAATAGGAGAACAACTTGCATTTGACCATATTAAATACCTTTTCTCATGATTGGCTACACCTGGCTATGAAGTTCAAATCTTAATGAGGTTACCAAACCAATTTTGTGCTTCAGTAAGTCAGTGAAAAGTAGTTAGGAGTATTCAAATCAATAAAATGATAAGGGTACCCAAATTTTTGCACCTGTCAAAATTTGTTTTGATGCATATTGCATATTTTCTGTTAGTCCAGTAAACCTCATTTTAATACTGAAATATTACTGTGTCCATCAGTTATTAGATATATCAAACTGAAATAGCTGTTGCAAACATCCAAATATTTAGAGATAAAAATAAATAAGATTAATAGGGGTGCCCAAACTTTTTCATATGACTGTAAGAGGAGTCCCAGGATTGAACCTTGGGGTATCCCATATATGACCTCTCTGTCTGCGTCACTGAGAAGTTTCCTATAGAAACAAAGAAATCCCTGTTCTTTATGTAAGACTCATAACCAACTGAGTACTGGACCGGAGAGTCCGACCCAACTCTCCAGTCATTCCAGTAATATGTCGTGGTCAACAGTGTTAAATGCTGCGCTGAGGTCCAACAGAACCAGGACTGTGGTTCTTCCACAGTCTGTATTTATGTGGATGTTCATTGAACAGTTTGACGAGGGCTCTGTGGTGAGCTCGGAAACCGGACCAAAAGACGTCAAAGCGGTTGGTCATCGTTAAAAAACTATGCAACTGTTGAAACAAGATGGCAGTAGTAGCACTGGGAGGAGTTGTAAGAGCTGCTCAGATTTTCTGTCTCATTACACAGTCTGGACATGGGATAGTTTTAATTATGTAAAAAAATAAATAAATAACAGCGAAGAAACAGTTTAAAAAAAACTTTAAAAACCACCCTATTTAGTTTCTTTGGGTCATTCAGAGGTGGACCTGCTGCTCCCCCCAGTGAGCTTATGCTTAAAGACCTAACCTCTGGTCAGACATTCATATTCAGACTTTCTAGAGACCAGAATTTATGGTTCCATCAATGAAGTAGCAAAGCAGCCCCAGACCATCTCACTACACTGTTAGACAGTATGATGTTCTTTTTCTAAAATACAGTTTTATTACATGGCCATTGCCTCCTTAAGCATTTCCGCTTGATTCTCATGTCTCTTCAATGCTCCGGATGGGATTTCTCCCATTGAGCTGAATTGCTCTGATGATGTTGATTTTCTACTATAGTCTGCCTGTAATTTGCCAATGGCAGCGGATTAAGAGAATGACACCGTTCAGTCCATTTTGGCCATGCTTCCACAGTATTGATGACTTAAAGTCAGGTCATTGCTGGCAGAAAAGACATTGGGCTTGAGACTTCTGTCTTCGTAGTGTGGGGTGGTTGCTTCACACTGTAAACAGTGTTTACTGTTTGTGTTTAAAATTTTAGCTATTTTGGCCAATCACTAACATTTGGCCCAAATCAGATCCAATCGATTCAAACTTCAACAGAGGCTTCCAGGAAGCCCAGACCCTCTGCAGGAAGCAAAGCGTAGAACAAGGGGCTGCTTGTTGCCAGGATACTGTTTTATTATTTTTTTTATTTATTTTTTTTCAGGATACTGTTTTATATCAGTTGTAACAAAACAAGCACCTTCCAAACAGTTCCACGTCCTCAGTCTCTCTTTCATGTTGAATCATGATGAACTCTGACCTTAACTGAGGCAGTATGGTGATTAACAGTCACCAAAGACTAATTATTTTTAACCCATATGTAACAATCTGTTGATCTTAAGTGCATGTAAAATATATTCTAGTGTAGTGAAATCAAACAGCAGTTATAATGTGTAAAAAAAATTGTGAGTCAATAACACAAGAAATGTTAGAGACCTACATTGTTCTATTTAGTTTAAATGTTTATAAAATACTTGAAGAAAAACTTCAGATTAGCCCAAAAATGCTCAATGGAACCAATTTTTATTTGCATGTATACAATACAAAAATAAATGTTTAATGTCAAAACATAAAAAAAATTTATGGGTACATCTTTAATTACTTAACATAATGACTTTAAGGCGAGTGGGTTGTCTACTCTAGAACAACACTGACCTTCAAGTGAAATTGCTCAGTTTATTGTCAATAAAGATGATTATTTTTTTCTTAGACGTTGGACATCTGGACAAACAAAATCCACAGGGAGGAGCAAGGAAGACAGGTGTTCATCTGGCCACCTGTAGAGCCCAGGGTAGAAACGAGGAGGACAACGAGGAGACCGACCGGTCAGTGGATGCAGACACCGACTCCTCCACCAGTGACGTCTTCTGATCAGACTCTCTTGATTTCCTTCTTTTAACTTTTTGGAACCATTCCATGCAGCCTTTAACTTTTGTAAATTTGAGTGATTAACTGTTTGATTGTTTTAAATGTTATGTTCTTTCAAATTAAAAATTACATATTTGACTTTTAATACACATTTTGTTGTCTTTCACTTATTTTCAAAAGTAGTCATGAAGTAAGAATCAGATTTAGTTTAAAGTAACTTCTGCATTTGACCTGGAAGTGAATGGATTGTCCCAGAGAGAAGATCTCAGCTTTTATTTTATTTCATTTTAAAAGCTGCTGCATGTTGACAAAATAATCTGTCACCAACATGGTGGTGGTGGTGGTGGTGGTGATGATGATGATGATGATGATGGTGATGGATGATGATGATGATTTTTCATGGCTACCCAAAATCCTTAAAGGAGAAAAAAACACAACAAAATCCTGTTCACAATAAACAGACTAGCATTTGATCAGGAAGCTGGTGAGCAGGAAGTGGATGATGTTGAGTGTTATGTGACACAGAGAGACCTCATCCTGATTAGGCTGAGGAGAAAACCTTTAATCCAAGAAAACACAGGAAGAGAAGAACTATTGATCAGACAGTTGATTGGTTCCCTGAGGTCCTGTGTGTATGTGCAGAGATCGATGTTCTCACAAACTAGGATTAAACGTAATGAAGCAGAGCAGAATGAACTGATCTCAGGCCTACAGAGCTCTGCACATGTTCAGCAAAACAAAGAGGAAACTCAAATGTACGCAAGTCAGAAAGCAAATAAGTCTTAGAAGCTAGTTCAAGTTATACGCCGAGATCCCTGAAGCTGTAGGAAGACCAGGCTTTCTGTCACAGCTCAGTAACAGCTACTTAACTTCATGTAGCTACAGATCAACGTCCAAGTTGCTTTTTCTACCAAATGTGGGGGACATAATTACTGCACCGTTGCTATTTCAAAAGAAGGAAACTATTTTAAACTATTCCACATTTAGGTTACAGCACAATATACTTTGCTTGTTAAAGTGAGATTTGGTTTAAATTTAGCTCTTTTAGACTTAATGCGCACTTTAATGATGTCAGTCATTGTGACCCCTTTCATTGATGGGAGCCTTGGATTGGTGTTGGATGCCTGCTTTGAATTTCTTCTGCTCAACTGTCCAAACTTTATCATTTCCTGCTGTACTTGTGGTACACCACGATTAATTATCCATGTTTCCCCGTTTCTATCCTATTCAGAAATATAGAAGGCAAACCCTGCCAAAATTGGAAACAGATATGCCTGATAATGCATCAAAATAAACAAAAATAAACAAAATAAGAACTTCCCCAGGTTATTTTATTACATGGTGTAAAATAATAATTTGACGGTAGTTAGTTTTTCATTTTATTTTCAAAGATGTTACCTTCCACTTTTGTTTCATGTATTTTTTTCTAATTTTTCATATTCTGTAATTAAAATACATTCTTATAAACTGATAAGTAGGAAAAGGGCAGGACATTATAAGATATATCTTCTACCTGCTCCTTTTAGAACAGAAAATATAAAATTTGCATGTCACATGGGTGGAAAAATTTGTTTTACATTTTTATTAAGTTTGTTTCATTCCATTTTATTTTGTTTTCTTTTTTCTTGATTGTCTTTTCTGTCTGTTCTAAATAAATAAATAAAATACATATTTTTATTTACTATGTTATTGTTTCATTTAGTTTTCTTTCTAATTTTTTTTCTTTTTCTTTATGTATCTGGTAATTTTTTAAATTTACTCACAGATTTCCTCATGTTCTCTTTTACTTTCCCTTCTGTGTAAGACATAAAGGGAATAAAATTTAAATAAAAAAGAAAACAGATGCAGATAATTCACTTTTATTTAGGTAAAAATACACCATTTTGTTTTTGTTTTTTGTTTTTTTTAGTCTTTATTAGTAATCTTTAAAACAATAGCATTGTACATCAACGAAAGAATAGAACAGACAGATAAAAGCAAAAATATATACAATAAAATAGCATGGTGAAAGGCAAAAAAAATTAAAGAAAAAAAACAACAACATAAGAGCAAAAAAAATAAAATAAAAAGAAAATTAAAAAATAAATAATAATATATATATATATATAAGGACAAGGATATATATATATGCCAGGGGGGATTTAAATAAAAAAAAAACAACAACAAACAAACAAAAAAACAAAGAGAAAGTCATTTGGGGAGAGTTAAAGAATATTAAATTTGTGTAACAAGTGTATAGTTTTTATGGCTTTTAAGTTATCAGAAGACTCAATGAGATTAATGTACATATTCAATTCTTTAATAAAGATAGAGAACAAAGGTTTGCTATTGCTAAATTTGCATTTATGTATACCATTTTGTTTTATTTTGATGTTCTTGAAAACTGCTTGTGACATCAGCTTTGTGGGTGTGTCAGTCTGTGAGGAGGCGGGGCTTAGGGTGGTCCTCCAGACGTCCGGCGTCAGAGTGTTCAGAGCTGCTGGAGGACCTTCTTTGGGGAGGATGCGATGCTTCCCCCCGTGGTTTCCCCGGTTCCTCCCACCCACGGTCCACGGGCATAAAGGAATCCACTTGATCCCGCGTTCCTGCTAAATCACCAGCTGGTTCGGGATCTGCTCGGGTTTATGCATCGGGTCTTGCCAGCTCGGTGAGTGTCAGTGGGTATATATTCCCCACACACCACCGATGCTGCAGGGAGCAGACGGAGCTACAGCCGCTGGACATGCCGTTGTTTGCAGCCTCTAGGCGGGAGGGAGATGGCCGCTGCGGCCGGCACAGAGCGCCATCGGACGGGGAACGGCTGCGCTCCGTGCGGGAACGGCTGGAGCTCATGGTGTCGGTGCTGGGAGAGCTGGAGTACCTGCGGCACCGGCAGCAGCTGCTGGTCCTGAGCGCCCTGAAGGAGGAGGTGAAGGAGGCGCGGTGCGATGCTCAGCTGAGCTGCGAGGAGAACATCCTGGTCCTGCGGAAACAGCTGGTAGGTCCCCACGGTTTGCACCGCAGAGAGGCTCCGTTAACCAGCAGGCACGGCTCAGAAGGACAAAGATCATTAATCACTTTGTGCCTTTTAACTTTACCTGTGTACAGTTTTCATTTTCAGTATCTCAAGGCTTCAGATTTTATTAAAGCATGCTGAACATCTTTTTTCCTAACTTCTTAACTGATATTTTTCTTTGTCTTTTAGTTAGAGTTTGAAACTGTTGTGCTTTTTTTGTTTGTTTTACATTTCTCCAAACTCAAGATTATTTTTGCTTTTATTTCCCAAAGGTTAAGTCTTCCTCTGGTTAATAAGTTTGGTAAATCTTTGCTAAGGTTGGGAAACTGCATGGTAGAACAGTAGATCAGTGTTTAAATGCAGTGGTGCTGCTCCAACCATGTGAGCGGAGCTTGAGCTGCTGCTCCTCCACATCCACCAGGTTTCATAAAGCACATTGCACATTCAGGATAATCCAGGACAGACTCAGAACTGTCACAGTCCTCTAATCAAACCAGAAATCCCATGACCCAATACCAAACTTTGAGCAGAAGCTTCTTACTTCTGTCTTTGTTTTCAGCAAATGTCAGTTACTATGTTGCATCACAAAGATAATCCCTCCACCAAGTATGTAAGGACGGAGAGGCTGATCATAAAGTGGCAGCTGGTAAAAGAAAATGTCTGAATGTCTGTCCTTGCAAACAGAACTGATTGACTATCAACAAGTTAATCTCTTAAAGGGGCAGTATCATGTCAAATTGACTTTTTTGAGCTTTATATCATGTTACAATGTTATTACCTCATCAAAAACATACCTGGAGTTTTGATTTGATTCTTTGAGAAATCCTTTAATTTCCATGCTAACCACTCAGCTGCTTAAAACGCCTGGGTGGAGTTAGCTTCACCTTTGGCGCTGCAGTTTCCAAGCTTCCACCTCACAGTGCAGCCCTCCCATGTGACTCATCCACTTAGCTCCTTCAGTCTAGCTAGCAGCAATTAGCAACATCTGGTGGAACTAGCATCATTGCAGGAGCTGCTTCTCAGTGCGACTGGTAAAAACGTTGTTAAAGGGTTAATAGAGCAGCCATATTGTGATGATTTCCTGGAGGCACAGTTTCAGAAAAAGCATGAGTTTCTTAAAGAGATGCATTCCCAATTTCAAGGAGTTGAACATTGAAGTAAAATTTCTTTTAAGTTGTATTTGGTATGTATAATATTTTTTCTAACAAATGAAGTTAAGATAGTTACTTGACTCCTATAAAATTATGCTATGTGGCTGGAAAATATATAAAACTGACCTTTAACAATTATGAAATGAACTTTTATACGGGTGAGAGAAGACACACCTCACAGGAGTTTTGTTACAGTGTTATCTCAAGGTATACTTGATAATAGCGTTCTACACAGGATCCATCTCAAGCTGGCAGAGATCGTCATGAACTGTAACATTTCTCGTGCTGTGAAAGGTCCAGAGTCTGAGATGAACCTACTGGATGGGTTCATTGGGTCAAACACTACTGGGAAGACTGTCAGCTGTCCCAAATGTTCCCCGCTGTAAAATGATGAACTTTAAATAGTTTGGAAATGTCCCACACACCCATCCATTAGTAGTAGGAGTCATCGGGTGAGAACAAACACATCCTGATCAGGTCGCTAACACAACAGCATGACCACACTGCACTGCTAGAGCTTAGAAAGCCAGAGAGAGACGTCACCGAATACGATCCACTAACAGTTTACAACTTTATCTTGTCTACTTTGTAGTTCTCGGACTGGCCTCTGCCATCAGGGTCTCAGTTCATTCCACCCGGTTTATCTTACCGAGCGCGTCAGCTGTGTGTTTCTCTACAGCAGCTGTTTGTTGTTTTTAGGATTGAATGTCTGAATGTAACAGGATGAGCGTTGTCAGAGAATGCAGGCACGTGCAGAGAGGGGATCTGGGGGTGCTTGAGCACCTGCCCCTTTTGCTCCTTGCCCCCAAGTGCCCTTTTGGTCAATTTTTTTTTTTTTGGCATTATTATTTTCTAAGCCCTCTTCTGACACATAATAACATGTACTAAAATTATAATTTTTTTTTTTGTTGGGCTTTTTCTTTTTGTACAACATAATAAGCCGGTCACCTTGTTACCTTTGACCTTTTGCCCGTGACGCACGAGCAGTTGCCTCTCGCGCAGTGAGATAAGGCGGCTAACTGGAGCTCAACGTAGCGAACGTTCCAGATTAGAACAGTTTTTGGTGAATTAAAAAAAAGTTTTTGGTGAATAAAGTGGAGTAGACTTGCTACTTGTCAGATGACGGAAAACCACGTTGAACTTTGTATAGTTTCTACTTCAGCACGGAGCAGAGAGGTAATGAAATACAACAGACACTGACAGGCCTCTGCGTCTGCCTTTCTCTGAAGAACTACTGAGCGGGAGGAGACAGCCAGGTGAGGAAAAACTGTTCTCATCTACCGATTCAGTATTTTTATCATACAGACATTAGGCTGTTGTTGTTGTGCTATTAGCTAGCTGCTAACTAACGACTTTGCTAGCAAAGCTAGATAACAAAAAAGCTTCTTCCCTGTATCGTTAATGATAAAAGTCATTCTTCATTGTCGCTTATGCAATACGAGCCACATCGCCTGTCCAAAACCGATCATCTCCATAATGGATAAATGTCCGATCTTCTAATTTCCTTTGCTGCATAATGTACATTGCATTTATTCTGGCGTTAGGTAAATGTGTCTTGAAAGAGAATAGCACTTAAATAAAAATCCAACAAGAATATTCAATTAGAATTTAAAATGACTCACCCTGAATTACCATGATAGATATAATGTATGTAATAAAAGTGTCATTAATGAAGGGGAAAAAACTCAATCCAGACTTTAAGTAAGTTTAGGGTCTGGTTCGCAGAGTATGCAGTTAATTTTTCCCCAATTATCAATGAAAAAGAAAACAACTAACCTCAGTTAAGTAAAATAAAATTGTAATCAAAACTTTTGGAATTGTAATGATTTCTTTTTAAAAACAAAACATTTTGTTTAAAAAACTTTTTTAAAATTAAATAACTAATTTTTGTCTGGTGAACTTAAAGTTATTTGCCAAACATAAACTTTTATTTGCGCACATCAGAAATCTTTTGTTGTGATTTTGGGTCCTGCCCATGACGTCATGTGAGAATCACAAACAAAACTTTGAGTCAAACAAAAACTTAGAATATCAAGAAAAGATTTCTGACATGCGCAAATAAGTTTGTTTTGCAAATATTTTTTTCACTTTATGAGACAAAAATGTGTGATTTTAATTTTAAAAAAAGTTTTTTAAGCAAAACTCAGTAGGCTTTTCTCATGGTGACATGCATTAACAATTCAAATTTTGCTTTTGTTTTTTTTTTCTGAAGTTCCACGTTAAAGTTTGATGCAGCTCTGCTTTCCTGAATGGACCATCTTCATCTCCTGTTTGCCTGTGTAGCAAACAGGCAGCTTTTTTATAGATTACAGTCACTAAAAGGTTACATTGTGCCCTTGTTTATATTTTTAATAGTGTAATTCTGTAAAGACAAAGTCTGGTGGTCTAGCTCCGATTTACATATCTTGCTAAATTGCGGGTTTGAATATTGCAATACTTTCCTATAACAAAATAGACCTGCAGAAAGACATTACTAGTAAAATATCTTACATATGCATAGTTGTATGCTCTGTATAGAGATTTTCCTTAACTTTGATTGTATATTTCACAATTTTGTAATTTATCATTGTTTATTAAACTCTGAAAGCTGTGTGGCTTTGTTAATATTCTGTCCTAGAATGCGGTTAGATATGCCTTTTTTTTTTTTTTTTTTTTGGAGCACCTGCCCCTTTAGTGGTCTCTGCATGGCCCTGAGAGAATGTCTGGTATCTCATCAGCTCGTTTCTGATCTGTGGAGTCTTCCCTGTCTTCCTCGCTGTACGCTGGAATCTGGAGCTGATTATGGCTGTTAAAAAGCATGAAGAGTTTGTTGCCTCTGTTTTATATAGTTTGTGTGTATTGGGGTAAAGGGTGTAGAACACACAGTATTAGAAGTCTGTGGTTCACGTTGTATGACTTAATCAGTTAACTTTCTTCACTGCTGATTCAGTCGTATTTTCATGAACATTATGTGTTTACCATAAACTGTCCGGGTGCTACGCCTACTCGCTTCCAGATCCACTTTTTGAGTTCCTCAAAGTCAGGTTAGCAGTCAACAGTTGACTGTAACTTTGACATTTGTACATTCATTTACTATCTTCTGTATCAGCATTTTTATAGAACTGAAACATTTCTTTTTATCATCTATCTCTAGTGTTCACATAAACCACAGACATTTCTGACATTTGAGTGATTTCAGGATGAAGGAAATCTGCTTTAATCAAAGTCTGACTAGCCGTAAGCTTCAGACTCAGTAACCAGCTAATCTGGATTCAAACTAAACAAAAACAACAGAAAAACAAACATAGAAGAGTTATGTGATTCAGATAAGGTATTGATGTCTCCCCCTCCATCCATGAATCTCTTTCTGAACTGGAGAGCTCCTTCAGTAACAGACTGTTGCATCCTAAACGCACAGAGGAGCGTTAATGCAGATCCTTCCTCTAAGCAGCTGTTAGACGCTGCAGCCATCACTGCTCCCAACAAACTAAGTCAGTGTTTACATTCTGCATTTCACAATTTTACTCATTTAAATGACCTTTCTGCTGGTAATAGCACATTTCTGCTTGTACAGTTTTATTTTCATATATTGAAAACATACTGTTTAATGCACAAATACACAAATTCTCATTTTGAATACTTTTTAAAAATGACACTATTTAATCATACATTCCTTTGGATCAGAGTATGTTATTTTTAGATACTATTATCTTTGTGTTTGTTGATGTTCTGTCACCTACACCTGAATTTCCCCAATGTGGGAAGGTAAAGGGTATTTCTATTCTGTTCTATTCTATTCTATTCTATTCTATTCTATTCTATTCTATTCTAACAGCTTCTTTCCTCTGAACAGACCCTTCCCTCAACAATCCTGAACTAGTCCTTTAAGTTTGAGTGAAGATAACGGCAGCCTTTCACACCAGCATATATCCCATTAACACAAAAAACTTCAAAACACTCTTGTCAGAAAATTAGAATATGTCTTTCTGCTGTTTTTCCATTATAACTGGGCACTGAACCAATCTTGTTCAGAGTTAGGAGTTACTCCTGTAACGTTTTTAGTGAGCAGAGTCATCTTCTCTGACGTGTCTGAGCTTCTGCTCTCGGTGAGCTCTGTAGGTAACGCGTTCTTGTTGTTGTTACTGGAGGAGTCACGAGTTCAGCAGCAGCAGGATCATGCAGACTGGTTGCCATTTTCTTTCCCAATTACAAAGTGTGTCCCTCGTGATGCCTGTAGTGTGTCCTGTTGTCAGAGCACAGCTCAGCTCAGCATGGAGGAAACTACATTCATATTGTTTTCATCTTCAAAACATATTATACATTTATATTTTCCACTGTGTTCTTTTACATGTTAATGTTAGAATCAGCACATCACTACTGAAAACTGGTGAAAATCGCATTAAACTGGTGAAAAAAGCACAACGCCTTGAACTGTTGGTACCTCATGAATTTTTGTGCATTTTGGCAGAAAACCAACATATTTAACTGGATCTTCAAGTCACAGATCAACATAAAGAAGCGCAGAATTATTGGGTGGAAGGAAATGATTAATTTTGTTTCCAAATAAAAATCTGAAAAGGGCAGTGTGCACTTTTACTCAGTCCTTCTGAGTCAATACACTGCCTTTCTCTCCAGCTGCAGCTGAAGCACAGTTTTAATCATCTACATAATTCTTTGCAAAACAATTTAAGCGTGCTCAGATTGGATGGAGAGCGTCCAAAAAGAGAAATCTTCACTGCATGCCACAGATCCACTAATTAGATGTAGATCTGGAGCATTTTAACAAATGATTATGCTTTGATCTGAACCGGCTCTGACTGCATGCTGAGGGTGAACCTCCTGCTCAGTTTCAAGTTTCTACTATCGCTCCTCCTGGAAGGTTCTGTGGGGGGGCGGCCTTTCTGCTGCTCTCCATGTCCAGATGACAGATTGATCAAAGCTCTGAGATGTTCAAGCCTTGGAATGCTGCTCTAGATCTAACTCTGCCTTAAACTTCTTCAGGACTTTCTCCTTGACCCGCTGCTGGGTTTCTTAGTCTTCATGACACTGCTTGTTCTCTAACAAACCTCTGAGGCCAGAAACAGAAGAGCTGCATCTAGATTTAGATTAAATTACCCACTAATGAAGTCTAACTACTAATTAGGAGATTTCGTAAGGCGATCACTTGTTCTAGATTTTATGTGTACCAGAGTAAATCGGGCTGAGAATAAAAATGCACACCACAACTTAGATTTTTTACTTTTTATTTTTTGTTATTAGCAGCTCTTACATGAGCTGCTTTTCTTTCAGTATTCTTTCAGGAATACTTTCTGCAGATACGTTTCGAAGTCTGAGTGTAGGATTAACCCATTTGAATTACGAGCTCAGTGTGAGTTGCTGTCTGGTGTGTGTTCCACAGAAGCAGCAGTCTCTCCATTCGTTTTTCATTCAGTCCTCGGTGGACTGAAGCAGGTTCACACAGGATATTGAATCAGATGCTGTGATAGTGGGCGGAGCCTGAGACTCGTGCTTCAGTGTTGGTCTGGCTGTGTGTGCTGACTCTCACCAACATAACGCCATTCACAATCTGAACTTTTAGCTGAGAACCTCGGAGCAGCTCAAGTTCCTACGTACTGTCGAGCACCAATAATCCTTCAGATTCGAGGTTGTTTCCATAGAGACCTGCTGCTATTAATGATGGTGGGTCGGTGATCAACCAGCAGCTGTGTGCTTCAGTTTCTCTGCAGCAGCTCAGTTGTAGGAATTTGGCACATGACCTGCAAGCAGAGCTGCATAGCCCACATGTTTTCCATCCCACAGCGGCGGGACGGGGCGGGGCCGCTCCAGACTGTGTGTCTGAGTCCATGTGTGTGTGTGTGTTTGTGTGTGTGTGTGTGTCGACCAGCCTCACTGCACAATGTAGGGCAGATTTGCTTTGTCTTTACCAGGTCGTTTTGCACAAAAATCAGCAGACATGTACCTGCAAAGGCTTTTCTACAGAGGAAACATAAAATAATGGACATTTATATTTTTCATGGTTTACAATCTGTAGAGCTGCAAATTCATCCTACATTTAAGTGTTTGTAGATAGCTGGGTCTCCTTAGATTCAGGGTTTATTTCTTCTTTCTCTTTTGGAAAGGGAAATACTTTTCAGAAACATAACTCACCATCCATCTTCTATGCCTGTCTTTTCTTTGGGAAGGTGTGTGTGTTGCTCAGTCCATCACAGAGACACACAGGACAGATAAACATGCAAGGTCAATTTAGACAACTTTAAATCTGATTTATTTCAATTTTCATTAGATTATGTTTCTTACAATATCTGCTTGTTAGAAAGTCAAAGACAGGGGGACAAACGAGTCAGTGTTCAATGTAAAATCAGCTTCCATCTGTGTGTTTAGCCACCTTAGGTTATTTGGGTTTTTTTTTTTTGGTTTTTTTTACTCTTTTTATAGATTTTAGACATGGAAATGATCAAAATATTATCAATCAAACCTGGTTTCATGCTTATGGTTGCTTAACAAGAAGAGATGACAGAGCCTGAACTGTGTGTTTGTGTCTCAGAGCTGTCTGAGGAGAGATGCTGGAGTCATCAGCGAGTTACATGAGCTGGACCAGCAGATCAACGAGCTCCGACTGGAACCGGAGCCGGCACATGACCAACTGGAGACTGACAGCCGGCCCAGCTCAGGTAAAACCCCACAGAACCGTCAACACTTCCATCATCATGCAAAACACATAGGCCTGTCACAATAACGATAAATTGTCCCGGAGCTTGTTGCGATAAACGATAATATTGTTGTTTTGAGACAACTTTCAACTAACATGATAGTAACAATGGAAGAATAATGCAAGAACACAGTCTCAAAGATCAATAAACTTTAAATTTTGATGGACATTTAAACATTAGAACTGGAAGACATTTTAAATATCCAAAATATATAAACTAAACAACAGAAACAACAAATAAAATGAATTCTGAATTCTCTGTAGACAAAATTGTCTTTCAAAAAAGGAATAATTGAAACCAAAGCACCAGACTGAAGACCAGTTTTGGTAAAAAGAGAAAGAAAAGAGAAAAACGATGAATCAAGTAAATGAGTTTAGTTTATCATGCAATTAAGTGATTTATTGTTTATATCAGGCATAAATACAAAACCGTTTGGATTTCAGTCATGAACAAGACAAAAACCCAGAAGGATTCATTGTTTCACTGCATTTTGAAAACAAAATCTTTCCAATAAGATAACTCTGATGGTAATGATATGTTCAAGAATTATGAAGACAGAGAAATAATTTTGTAAATCTGATTTTGAAATTCTGAATAATTTCTGTTAATTTTTGGAGGGGGGGAAATCAAATTCTGAGATTAAATGTATATTAATATCAGATAACTAAAAAGTCAGAGAAGAAAAGAGATTTATAAATGTTTGTGAGGTTTTCACTTAATTTTAACAGAGAGATCCAGATTAATTCAACTTAATCCTGTTGTGATCTGTGTTTTCTGTGTATTTATTTTGAGGTTTTTCTGTGTTTATTAGCCTGTTCCCCTGTGAGTCTCTGTCTTCCCTGTTTGTTCCCAGCTGTGTCTCGTTTCTTTGATTATCCTCTCAGTGTATTTAGTCCCACCTGTTGTCTTTGACTCTTGTCGGATCCTCGTCGTGTGTCACCGTCTTGTCTAACCAGTCCGTTCTGCCAGCTTCTTGTGTTCCTGTGTTTATCATCATTAAATCATCTTCTTCATCTTCATCCTGGCCCACCTGCGTCTTCTCTCACCTCACCAAACCCACCAATCATGACAAATTCATGTTTTACGAAAAGACACATGAAGTTATTCTCATACACCAAAAGTAAATATGTGGAACAATCAGGGCCGGATTTAGAAGGATGTGGGCCCTGGGTTCTGCAGCCAGTTTTGGTGCCCTGTCCCTAAAAACAAAATTATTTTACTAAGGCAAATCATGGTACATTTATAAGCAGATCAGTGGATATGAATGAATATGTCCCCTGTAAGGTGACTCCATTTTGTTCCTAAAAAGACACAATATAATTTAATGTACTCAACTAGTGTTTATATTTTAAAAAGTCCAAAACTATTAGCACAATTTACCCATGATAATTTTACATATACAATCCAATGTCTTCAAAAAAAAAAAAAAAAAAAAAAGCAGGAAAAAGGATCTTTGGGGCCCCCAAAAACGCAGGGCCCTGGCTTATGCCCTTGTAAGGCCTTTCTAACATCTGGCCCAGAATACAATTATATCTCTGCCTTGAATATAGACTTTAACCAGCAGAGGCTGATAGTGAAGGTTGAAGTTAGACCTTCAACAGATGAAATATTAGAATATCTATCTTCACCACATGACTGGTGATGACAGGGTCAGTGCTGTGTCCTCCTGTCAGTTCAGAGCAGATTATGACCTTTGACCTGTTCTCTCCACCAGGGTTCTATGAACTGAGTGACGGGGCCTCTGGCTCACTTTCCAACTCTTCTCACTCGGTCTTCAGCGAGTGCTTCTGTTCGACCGCCGACGCTGAAGGATACTTCCTGTCTTCAGGTACTTTGACTCAGTTTGAACAGGAAGTCATCACACAGTCAGCAAAATGTTTTCAATCCCGTTAACATCATACCTGAGTAGGGTTAGGGCCACTCTCCCCACCCTAACCACACACACTAATAGGAAGAGGAGGGTTGTATATGAAATCCCTATAAAATTCACTGAAACTTGTGACAGAATATCAAATTTCAAACCTTCCAGCCTCCCTGTTGATCAGTGGATGTTAACCTCCTTCAGCCTCTCAGACTGTACGTGGAAAACAAGCTTCAGAGGATGTGTCTTTATAACATGGGGTAGGAGGAGTTGCTCTCGGCTAGAACTCTGACCGTGGGATGACACCTGTTGTTTAGACAGCTGTGCTTTTAAGAGACTTTAAATGATGTTCTGCTGTCAGGCCACTTGTCGTGGGGGCCGCTGCCCCACTTTGTTAAGTTTTCTGTTTGAAATTAAAACCACAGGTTAGGTTTTCTTAAAGCAGTGTTCTGGTGAAGAATAGCAGTAGAAAGGTTTGAACTGTACAGAGAAGCTAGCAGTTGGTGTGAGAGGCTAAAAACAAAGCTAACATCTGCTGCGTTCTCTGATCTTATCTCTAATCTCAAAGAGTTTTCCATGTTCACACTGCCAGCACATAGCACATTACGCACTTATTTATGAAGAAGAATCTCTGTGAGAGATTTAGTGGGTTTGACAATTAATCAGTAGAATAGAAATATTCTTTATTGTTGTTTAGTGGAGAAAATCCAGGAGTAACAGCAGCAAAGTATAAGAACATCAAATGATGTAGGGTCACACCAAGATAAAAGTATTAAAATATATTTTAACAAACCATACTCTGATCCGAAGGACTGTGCAGTTGCATAGGATCTTTTTTTTTTCATTTACATTTTGAACGATTTTGAAAAAAATAACAATATACTGTAGTGTAAGGATGAAATTACAATATAATATACTGTGCACTTATCAAAAACAGCATACTCCAATCCAAAGAAATGTGCAACTGAGTAGAAAAATGTTTTAAAAATGTACTAAATGTGAATGTATATTTATGAATTTAAAAACATACTTTTTTTCCTCCCACCCATCCGGGTGGGAGGATGAACAGTTGTTCATCCTCCCACCCGATGAACAACTGTTCATCTGTGTAGGATTTACCTTTCATTTAAGATACTTCTAAAGGGTACAATAACTGAATAGGCCTGCGTAACAAGCCACCAGTCGAAGTACGAACATTGCATGAACGTATGAGACCATCCCTGCCTGGGAAGACCTCTACAATTCTACCCATTTTCCATGTCTGTCTGGGTGTATTGTCCTCCCCCAAAAGAACTACATCTCCTACTTTAAGTAGTGTTGGAGTAGGACTGTTCACCCTGTGGGCTGATTTTAAGTCCATCAAATAATCTCTGCGCCAGCGTTTGCAAAAGCCTATCAAAAGTTTCTGTTGGTATTTCCACCTTCTACCTAGCTGTTCGCGATTTGCAGTGAGAACCTGATTTAGGTGAGGTGATGGAATAATCTTTGGTGGCAAGGAAGTTAAGCGTTTACCAACTAAGAAATGAGATGGGGTAAGTGGCTGGGGTTCTAATGCATCACTAGTTACATAGGACAGAGGCCTGGAGTTCAACACTGCCTCAACTTCAGTAAGAACAGTTGTGAGCTCCTCAAAGCTCAAAGATGCTTTCCCCAGTACCTTTCTTAAGCATGTTTTTACAGATCTCACAAGCCTTTCCCAGAATCCCCCCCACCAAGCTGCTCGCTCAGCGATAAACTTCCACGTGATTCCCTTGTCAGTGAAAAACTCTGTGAGTGTCGATCCTAAGATGTTTTGCCATAACTCCTTTAAATCCTTGTCAGCCCTTTTGAATGTTCTAGCATTGTCAGAGTAAATGACCCTACAAAGACCTCGTCTTGCAATGAATCTCTTTAAGGCCAATAAGAAATTCTCTGTAGTCTGATCTGAGACCAACTCTAAGTGTACTGCTCTTGTCACTGCACATGTAAACAGTGCTATGTATGATTTTACAGACCCGTCCTTAGTTTTAACATATAAGGGTCCAGCAAAATCTACACCAGTAACTTCAAAGGGAGGTGATTCTGTTACTCTGTCTCGAGGTAAGGGAGCAGTAATCTGTTGTGCTGCCTTAACCTTTAGTTTTTTGCAGATGTAACATTTTGAAACAATGTTTCTTACAAGCTGTCTGCCTCTCAAAATCCAATATTGTTCTCTAACTTGAGTTAATGTGTCTCTTACACCAGAATGCATCACTCTTTCGTGACATGACTGAACTAATAGTTCAGAATACTTGTGATTTGTCGGTAGTATCCAAGGGTGTTGTTCTCTGAAACTAAGATCTGAATTCTGCAGCCTTCCCCCAACACTTATTAGACCATTTTCATCTAAGAATGGTTTCAAATCTTTGATTTTAGAATCTACCTTCACATTTTTGTTTGACCTTAACTGCAATATTTCAGAACTGAAACAACTCTCTTGTGTTGACTTAATCCAGTACATTTCAGCTGCACCAAGTTCTTCTGTACTTATCTCTCCCTGAACCTTCAGATAAGATCTTGTGTTATTAACAAACCGCTTTACCCATGCAGTGATTCTTAACATGGTCTTAAGCTTGCTGTACCTTTCTAAGTTTAACAGAGGTTCAGTTTGCTCAGTGGCAGTGAACTGCACAACAGTCTCATACCCAGACCTCAGCTCTGCATTCACTTCATCCACTACATAGTCACTACAAATGTTCAGTTCCTTCTCATCCGTAGACAGTGAAGTGGGTCCCTTCCACCACAGCTGGCTCTTAATAAGGCTCCGAGCATGGTAACCCCGCGTAAGAAGGTCGGCAGGGTTCATTTTGCCAGCACAGTGGAACCAGAGTTCTGGATTTGTGAGCCCTTGTATTTCTGCCACTCTGTTGCTCACAAATGGTTTCCATCGACGTGATGAGCTGCGGATCCAGTGAAGCGTGATCATAGAGTCCGTCCACATGTTGAGCTGGTTTTTCTCCATGTTCAATGGCTTAAGGAGGCTGTGTCCTAATCTTGCTCCAATAAGTGCACCCATGAGCTCCAAGCGAGGTAATGTCATTTTCTTTAATGGTGCTACTCGTGACTTGGAGGCCACAAAACTGTTAATAGTCTCTTCTTGGTTGTTTTGTCCTTGAAGATATGCCACGGCACCGTAAGCCTTTTCACTTGCATCACAGTAGACATGCAACTTTACAGTGTGTGACTCTTTGTTAATCTCAGTGTGGTACCACCTGGGAATAGACACCAGGTGTAACAGTGGTAACTCCAGACACCATTGCTCCCACTTCTCTTCTAAGTCAGTAGGTAATGGTTCATCCCAACTCAGTCCCTTTTCCCACATCTCTTGGAACAGGCACTTTACTCGGACTGTAAAAGGAGTAAGAAATCCAATAGGGTCGAATATACGGGCTGATGTTCTTAGTACACTTCTTTTTGTATTTTCTCTGTCTTTCAAAATGTCCATTAACCCCTTTTGATCAAACACAAAATCATCGTGTTCCGGTCTCCAAACCAGTCCAAGTACTTTAAGCACATTTCCACTGGACTCTGTATCACCAGTGAGCTCTACTCCATTTTCTTTCCACATGGCTTTCAGATCAGGTGAGTTGGTAACCCATTTGCAGAGGTTCATGCTTGCCTGAGAGAGAATGTGCTTTGCTGCAGTTGTCATGTGAAGAGCATCCTGCACAGTAGGTGAGCTTGAAATAAAGTCATCTACATACATAGAGTCTCTGAGAGCCTGTACTGCCTTTGGCTGTTTTCTTTCAAATTGTTTGAGATGTTTTCTGATAGTGGCAGCAAGCAAGAATGGGCTGGGAGTTACTCCAAAAACAACTCTTTTCATCCTCAGGACACGCACCTCATTTTTCCAGTCCTTAGCTAAAGGTCTGTGCATCCACAAGAACCTGACAGCATCTCTGTCCTTTTCTGCTAGTGAGATTTGAAGAAAAGCCTTAGTTATATCAGCAGTAAATGCTATCTTGTGCAATCTGAACTTTATGAGCACATCTAGCAGGTTTGGGTTCAGGTTAGGTCCAGTGTACAGACAGTCGTTGAGGAATGGACTGTTTGCCTCATGTGAGGATGCATCAAATACCACTCTAAGTTTGGTTGTGGCCTTTTCTTCTCTTATTACAGCATGATGGGGCATATAATATTTCACAGTCTGTTGATTCATTTCTGGTTTTCCATCTGCAACCTCCTCACAGATACCATTTTGAAGATAGTCTTCTATTACATCGTTGTATCTGGCAAATAAATTTACATCAGTCTTCAGCTTTCTCGTTAGATTCTCAAAGCGTTTCTTCGCTACCCTGAAGTTGTCTGGAAGCTGGTCTTTGTCACATTGCCAGGGTAACTCAACTTGGTACCTTCCGTCTTCAAATGTTGTTGTTTGTTCAAAACGTTGCATAATTTCTGAGTCCTCTGGGCTTTCTGACTGTTTATTTACAATACCCAGGGACTCCACCTCCCAGAATGCATGCAACTGATTAGACAGCTGGGTGTCTTCGTTCAAACTAATGTGCATACACGTGGTGTCTGTAACACTGGAGGTAGTCACTGGTCCCTGTAAAGCCCATCCAAAGAGGGTTTCAACTGCCACTAATGAATCTGTAACCCTTTGGACCTTTCCAGTAACAGCCTGCCAGTAGTAATCTGCTCCAATTAACATCTGCAACTCTTGTTCATTAGCACCCTCTAGTGGAAAGTCTCCAAGCTGCAGTCCTCCTTTCTTAATCTCTGCTTGAATGGGCTCAGTTGGTACCTTTATTACAGCAGTGCACACCTCGGGGGTCTCTATAGCATCTATTTCGATTTTCCGTTCAGTGTTCCACACATTTTCAAGTTGAACTCTCACTATGTTGCGTTTTTCCACTACAGGACTGGTGGAACCAAAAACATGGAGGTTTAGTGTCTCTTGCCTCACAACTTGCAGTCCTAGGGCTCGGACAATGTCTCTGTGAACAAAACTACGCTGGCTACCTCCATCTAACAGACAGCGAGATATTTTTCTCTCCTTTGGTCCTACAGCCCATGCCTTAACCGTTTGGAGCAATACTGTGTTCTGAGTATTTGTCTTCACTTTGACTGAGCTGGTCAACGAAGACAACACAGCTTCTGCATTTCCACTATTACTTGTACTGTCGACTTCTGGTTTAGCTTCAGATTGTTCACAAACTGACAAGTGGTGTTTTCGATTGCACTGTCTGCACAAAATCTTCACTCTGCAGTATTTCGCAATATGTTTCGGGCCCAGGCAGACAAAACACCGTCCAAGTCTTTTCAGTTTCTCCCTGCGTGCACTTATTGTAAAACCAGGACAGTTCTCTGGTTTATGGTCATTACCGTCACAAAACACACAGGTTTGTGGCACGACGCTGGCTGTGTGCAAAGCAGTCGCTGATGGAATGCTCCACTTTCTAGGTTGATCACAGGTATAGGATGGCTTACCCACATGCTTGTGTTGTGGGCTCGGGCTCTTCAATGTGTGACCTGGTCTGGTCAGCAGAAGCGCCCGTTCTCTGCTTTGCACTTCATTTTGCAGAAACTGAATCAATTCTGGGACTTTCCATTCGTTAGTTGAGTTTTGTTGCCGTGTATAAGTAAGTACTATGTCTTCTGGAATAAGCTGTAGCAACACTGGACATAGGAGACAGCCGTAAGTATCACTTTGCACTCCAAGAGACTCCAAGCTGCGTATCTGGATCTCACATTCATCATAAAGGTGCCTCAAAGCTGCAACATCAGATGATCTTCTCACAGGTGTCAAGTTCAGCAATTTAGACATATGAGCACTTATCACAACATCCTTCCTTCCAAAACGATTCTGGAGCAACTCTATTGCAGCATCATAGTTGACATCTGTCATTGTCAGTCCTGCAATAGTCCGAGCAGCTGCTCCATTTAGGTAAGATCTCAGGTAAGTGAACTTGTCTGTCTTACTTAGTCCATCATTTCTGTGAATGGCTGATTCATACTGTGACCAGAATTCCTGCCATTGGCTTATTTCTCCATCATACTTGATTATCGTTAGTTTGGGCAGTTTAACCGTCTGTTTGGATTGTGATGAAAATGAGCCGTTGTTCACGTCACTCACATGCGCTCTTAGGGTGTCTGTAGCGGTCTCCTGCAATCCAATAACGTTGGTGGTGCGAACCTTCCAAATGAGAATCCGGTCCGTGTAATCCTGTGAGTTCGTTATCTCAGTGTCCAAGTCTTCAATTGACGTTTCATCTTCTATGCTCTTGTCCAAATCCAATAAAATTTCCTCCTTAGAAGATAAAACTGCCAGGAACTCACGCAGTCTATCCATATCGGGACTCTCCTTGCCCACCTCATCCTCTAGTCGAGTTAACAGCTTCGTCGTTGCTGTTCGGATAGTCGACCGTTTCCTCTTTAACCGCTCCAGTCCTTCCGTCATGTTGGCTGCTAAACTGAGCCTTAGCTTCACTTCGTTCAGAAAAATCAAAAAAATTCTTATTCCCGGGTTTCGGCACCAAAATGTAGCGGAGTAAAGCTTCTTCTCAAACAAGACGGAGGCTCGTATTTCCTTTACTGAACCCTTTTTGGTATTTATTGAAGAGGAAAAAAACGGCGTCAGCTGATAACGGACAACAGCAACAACAACTGCTCGTAACCAAGCAAAAATCAACAAAGCAAGATAGTGACTAAACAGTAACAGATCCTTAAGCATTCTTCAAAATAAAAGACTTCCTCTATTCAAATAAATCATGTCTTACACTGAAATATATTTCACTTCGCCTTTGTAATTGTATACAATCATATTCAATATAATAATAATAATCATCATGTAAATTATGCTTAACATATAATTGTAATCAGTCACTTATCATGCAAATATACTGAACAACATAAGTGTAAAAAAGTCACAACACATACCACACGATCATCACCTTCTTAAAATAAAGTCTTATTTTTCTTTTTTTCTTTTTGCAAAAAGACATTTTGGCAGAAAACTCGGCAGCTGTTTCTTTCCAAAATATGTTTTAGACAAAAATAAACACTTTTGACAAAAAAAAAAAAACATGAAAGGAAAGTGATGATGTATGAAAACAAAACAGAGATGAGTAAATTCTAGCATAAATGTTCTGTGAAATGAGTAAACCACTTCAAGTACCCAGATAAATGTAAATACTTACTGAGTCTGTTGGGAGCAGCGATGAATTCTAGAGTTTAACAGCTGATGGGAGGAAGGATCGGTAACACTTTATTTGAAGGGGGTTGAATAAGACTGACATGACATTGTCATAAACATGACATAACACCTGTCATAAACATGAATAAGCCTTCATGAATATTTATGACTGTTGTCATAAAGCGTCATTCGGTAAATTATGACACTTTTAATACAAAGTTGACATTATTCAAAATGTCTTTGTTATGACAAGTTGACATTAACCAAGAAATCATTACTGTTTAAACTTTACCTTTAATAACATAAAGTTACCTCATTTTTAAAGTGCAATCAGTAATACTTTTATAACAAATTTATATCAATAATGATTTCTTGGTTAATGTCAAGTTGTCATAACAAAGACATTTCGAATAATGTCAACTTTGTATTAAAAGTGTCATAATTTACCGAATGACGCTTTATGACAACAGTCATAAATATTCATGAAGGCTTATTCATGTTCATGACAGGTTTTTATGAGAGTGTCATGTCAGTCTTATTCACCCCCCTTCAAATAGTGTTACTGAAGGATCTATGATATCGCTCCTTTGTGCAGCTAGGAAGCAGCAGTCTGTCACTGAATGCTCACAAATAAATATATAGAAGACTGAAATGCATGAACACATATAGAATTAATAGTGTTGCTACAACCGCTTTGTGCAGAATGTATAAAGTCAGACAGATAAATGTATTTATACGAAAAGTTGTAATGTTATACAGAGAACAACTTGTAGCGGGGGAGGGGAATTAACAATGCAAATACAGTTTTTAAAGTGCAGGAAAGTAAGTAAGAAGCAAATGATTATATCAGAAGTGTTCGCAAGCTTCCCCCATAACCTCCAAAGTCCAAGTCAGGTCACTGAAAAAAAACATTCTGTCAGTAAGAACATCTAGTCTGCATTGTTGTTCGTTAGGAATATAAATCTTAAGCCTAATTGAACATTTGACCAATTACAGTTAACATTTTATCAACCGTTTCTTTTCATATTTTAATATTCATTACAACATGCAAGAAACTGTTATAAGACCTTTTAGATTGTTTTGACAACTGCTAAACCATATTTACTGAGTTAGAAACGTAAATATGCATTTAAGACAGATAGAGAGATTAATATCAATTAATGTCACATTTTTGAATCATTTAATAACAATGAATTTATCTGAGAACAGCATGTATATCAGTAATGAGCAAAGTGCTTTCAAACATAAACTCTGACATGCATGAAAAGAATGGAGTGCACACACAGGGTTAATATTCCCAGCACTCTGTCTCCACTGAAAGGAATTTTCCACTTACTAATGCCTGAGTGTTCAATCTGCAGCCTAACCAAACAGAGTCAAACCTCACTCAGCCTCACTCAGCAGACCATTAGACCCTACTTCCTGCAAGCTGTTGGCACTCAGCAGATCAGCAGCATGAAGTAAACTCAGAATAAGTTAGACCGTCTGTGTTTGACACTGTTCAATAGTTCTCAGCCATTGAACGTGCTGACGTTCACCATGATACACGCCATGCTGCGACGGCGAATAACTTGCAGCTGTGTTTGATTCTGCCTTCTTCGTGTTCTGAATGAATAAACTGAAATTCTTTCTATTTTCAGAGGAGCTGGCCAGCTGTTTGGAGTACGATGTGCTGGTTGGAGGATTTTATGACGACTTGGGTTCCTCTGGCGTTGTCCGCCGCTCACTCTCAGCTCCTCACCAGGCTTCTCTGGAGGCTACGTCACTGGCTCCCACCGACTCCCCATCTAAAACACTCTGCAGTTTTTTCCCCAGAAATGTGAGCGACATTTACAACTACAGAAGCCCGTCACATGCTGCGGCCGTCCAAGGCTCTGTGCTTCTACAGGTTTCTGGTGACGGAGGTCAGTGCAGAGATGAAGCTGGTGGTGAATGCCTCAAAACACAAACCTCCCCCATACTCGGTTCTGTTTCAGGGTCTCTTAGACTTCAAGGCTCCACTTTCCAAACTCATTCCAGTAAACACCTGGAGAAGTACATCTTTGGTCTGCTCCAGCGGAGGGCCCAGCCCATCAGGGTCAACAGGCCCAGGACCAACATCAGCACGGATCCTCTAAAGAGCGTCGTCCGTCAGCCCAGCCTCTGTTTGAGACAAGCATCTGGTCCCTTTTCTGGTGCTGGAACTCTGAAAGGGTCTGAAATAAAATCTGTGTTCCCTGCTGGAGAAACCTCAGCAGAAGTCATTACCATCTCATCTTCTCCAAGGCAAAGCTCTTTAGAAAGCAAAAATGAAGAGAAGGGCACTCAGAGAGCTTCCCCTGATGATACTGACATCATGCAAATCAGCTCCAAGATCAACAAAGGTGACTCAAATTCCAACCTGCAGAACAATTGTTCTGTCACCAGTCGGGTCAAGAACACCAGCACAAAGAGACTCATTAGCAAGACAGGCAAAGGGTCTCTTTCACTCTCAGGTGCTTCTGTCCCAACTCTTCTCACAGACAACACAGTTCAGAGAAGTCCAAAATGCAACTCCTCAGACAAAGAGACGAGTCAGCCATGTTGCCCTGTTGACCAAGAGCAGATCATCAAATCAGTTCTAACAGCTAAAACACAGACTGCTGCTTCCAAGAAGCTCTCCAAGCCTCTGCAGAGTGGTCCATCAGAGGACAAGTCAGAGCTGGTCCACTCCAGTGCAGAACCTTTTGCTCAGAATCATAAGGAAGACATAAGAGTAGTAAGAAGAAGTCATGTGGGGAATGGCAACCTGGCCAAGCAGCATAACGGTAAACACCGCAAAGGCAACAGCAGGAACGTTAAGATTACCAAAGTGAAGAGCACCAATAGAACATCCACCATGTTGGCTTCTGAGCGTAAGGAGGTGCCTTCAGAGAAAAAAGATAAGTTCTGTCTTATCCCTAACAAGGTTCTTCCAGTAGACGATGGAAGATCCAACCATGTCAAGGTCTCCAACAAAGGAACTTCATCAGGCTTGAAAAACATCTCTGCATCCACTTTGTTAGCTGGAGTCCCAGACAAGCCACCAAGGTCAACACAAATCAGCGTGAGATCAGGAGTATTAAAGCAGCATCACCATGGAAACCACCATTCCCATCATCCCCATGGATGCGAACAGTTCATTGTTGTGGCCAAGCCAAAGTACAAGCGGAATGATTACCGGCCCCTGCGTGCCATCATGGAGGTACCATGCGACGGTGTGAACAAACACGGCCAGTGGCGGCAGAGAAAGAAGGTACTGAGAAACTCTGCAGCCAAAACATACCCCACCTCTGGGGGGCAGCAGTGTAGCCAGTACTCCAACGTTGCGGGGAGTGACTCCGAGTATTCGGCCGAGTGCGTCTCACTCTTTCACTCCACCATTGTGGACACCAGCGAGGATGACAGGTCCAACTACACCACAAACTGCTTTGGGGACAGCGAGTCTAGTGAGGAGGAATATGTGGAGGAGAACACCACGACCACGGACACTGAGGAGAGTGTAGGAGGAGGCCCTGGAAGGGGTGGGAGTTCCGGGACAGGCAGGCACAGGGGGCAGCTGAGGACGGCTCGGGTCACAGTGGGGAAACTGGAAATGGACCCAGCTCAGACTAAGACCTTTGTTAAGATTAAGGCATCTTACAACCTGAAGAGGAAGATCCTCAGATTCAGGTCGGGTTCCCTCAAACTCATGACCACAGTGTGACCGGACCAGAACCAGACCTGCTGGTTGTCTTACCTAGTTACTTCTGTTACACCTGAAATAAACCAAGTGGTAGAAAAATAGAGGTAAGACGGGAGCTGGAAGGTACACAACATGCCAAGTTACGGAAAGCATCAATTCAACACCTGACATTTCTATCATCTCAATCCTCTTCAGACTAATGGAAGAATCCAAAACATCTGTTTCTCCTGAAATGAACAACAATTCTGATGAAGCTTGCTTTCTAAACTTCTTCTTTTGTCTTTATAAAAAACGTAACTGGCAAACATTTAAACACATTAAATCTAGGTTTCTAAATTTACAATATGACATGGTCGACATTTCGACAAATGGTACTAAAATGTCCCCCTGAAGTCCAGAGACTAAAGAAGCCTCACTTAGAAATACAGGTCAGCTAAACTGAACCCAGTATTTACACGAATGGATCACATTATTCTGAAATGTTCCCACAAAGCTCAACAGTGCAACATTTTTTCATATTTCCAACAAAACAAACATTGAAACGAAACAAAAAACGTTATTTTCCTTTGGTGGATGTTAATGAATAACTCACCATGTACATCTCACTGTTCTTTCAAAGTTCTTTCAATGTTACCGTTCGACTCGAAATGTGATTTAAGAATGTCTTTTCAACATACCCAACAAAATTTCATAAATATGTTTATTAGTTCCTGTTTATTTATATTGTTGTGTAAAGCATAACTGAGAGAAAATCTTTCAGCCACTTTGTAAGTCATTTGGCCGGATGCTTAGGGTTATTGTCCATCTGGAAAGTCCATTTGTGCCTTCTTTATCCCAGTGTATCGATGGTCACTACGGCTACATGCACTGGTTTTAGTTTCATCAGACCACAGCACGTCTCCAAAAATGAAGCTCTTTGTCTCAGAGTTTATTTAGGAGCTGTAATCAGATTGTCACATCACTTTTGGACTAATGGCTTCTTCCTCCCTGAGTGGCCTGTCTGTGTCGGTACAGAACTCTGAATGATGACACTCGGCATCATGTCCTGCTTCAGCAGCTTCACAAGGTTCGGTTTTTCTTCTGGGGTTGATTTGTGCATCTTACATGCAAAAACTTTCACCTCTTTGACACAGGAGGAGGTGATGGTTGGACATTCTCATGCAGTTTGTTCTCACATGTGATTGTTTGAGCAGATGAACGTGGAACCTTCAGTCATCTCATCCAAAATGTTCTTCCTTATGTTTGGATGATTTATTTTTTTCATTTTTCCGTGATCTAAGGTGAGCAATAT